>NC_050576.1:8123868-8401368 GCF_011100635.1 Trichosurus vulpecula | reverse complement strand
CCCCAGAGCATCCCATTCTTCTCAGTTCCGAATGACCCGATGTAGCTGCCAAAGTGATTTTCCTGCAGCCCAGGTCTGACTGGCTGGGCCCCTTCCTTGCTGGAAAAACCAATGACTCCCCATTAGCATTAGCATCCAACACAGACTGCGCTCTTTGGCCCTTAAAGCCCAGCATGACCGGGCCGACTTCAACTTTCCAGTCCAGAGGACTCCTACGGGCAAAATCCCAGATCCTGGAAGGAGGGTCATTGGAAGCTTGTTCTGTAGCACAGTGCCAGGCACATAGTAGGCATTTAACAGGTGCTTGTTGATCTAACTATGGCTGAAAGGGGCTCTGTTATTCTGTGTTATGGATTCTATATTATGTTCCTCATTTTTATAGAAACTGGGGCTCCGGAAGGTCAGGGCCTGCCCATGATCACATGCAGCCACACACATGATAAATGCAACTCCGGGGTACTCTTGCGGGGGTTTCCTTGTGTGTATATAAAAAAAAGCCAAATCTCCTTCTACATCTGATTGGAGCTGCCTCTCTGTTGCACACTGTTTCAGTGTTGGGATTTTTCTGATTTTAAAAAGTAAATTAAAAGCTATTAAAATGAAAGATTATTGGAGGATTGTCAAGTATTCTAAAGTTGTTTTGATATTTTCTGAAAAGTGTCAGAAGTAGGATTTGAACCCAGGTTTCTTGATGCCAAGTCCTGTGTTCTGACCATTATACCGCATTGCCCCTGAAATACAGGTTATAAATTAGAAACAGAAATGCGTGCGCACACGCACGCACGCACACACACACACATGCACGCACACACACACACACACACACACACACAGAGTTTTAGGTACCTTTAACAATGACTAAGTAACTTATCTTGGTCATTCACTGTTCCTTATCAGAGAATAATACAGTCCAGCTTCTCATAGCCCTTGGCTCCATCAAGGTCCTGCCTCCCCTACTTTCTCCAGGCTGCTCAACAGGCAATTTGGAATTTAGAACATTGCAAGAACTATAAGAACCTAGTCCATCATGGTGTGTAGGGTAAAGGATGCTGCATAAAAATGTGGTCCTGATACTGAAGAATGCTAAACCCAGGTTCCAGCCTGACCCAGCCATCGACTACCTGAGGAATATCCATAGACAAATCACTTAATCCCTGTGCCTCAACTTTCTCATCTTTAACATGGGAATAAAAATGATGAGCACAGAGCTAGCCACAGGATCAGAATGTTAGTTCTGGAAAGAGTCTTAGAGGCCATTTGGTCTATCTCCTGCATTTTACAGATAAAGAAACTGAGTCCCAGAGAAACTACTATAAGTGATGTAACCAATGTTGCACAAATAAGCAAGTGGCAGAGTTGGAGTTTCAGCCCAGGTCACAGAATCACGAATCAAATTTCAAACCATTTTATTTCTCTGAAGAGATTTAGAGAGAAAAAAGACTCAGAGGTCAGAGGCCAATCCCATCTTTTTGTTTTCTCTTGCTTTGAGTTTGGGTCCCTTTAGATAGTCAGTACTGGCACCTCACAGGCTTGATCCCCCTATGGACGGACACAGATCCTTTCCTATCTGGGCCAATTCACCCTCTCTTAAGTGGCCTGGTTACCCCCACCTCCATCCTTAGGGTTCACCATTTTGGTATAACATGTACTGTGGATACCAATGGGTTTTGGTCACTGCAGGTCAGAACTCCCAAGCTCAAGTAATCCACCATCCTCAGCCTCCCCAGTGGCTGGGATAACTATCTCCAGCCCTCCGGGGTTACAGATAAGGTTTAGGGAGGTTGTGACTTACCCAAGGTCACGAAAGTAATGAGTCAGGGACAGAATTTGAACCCAGATTCTCTGACTCCAGAGCCAGAACTCTTTCCACTGCACTGTGATGTTATTAGAAACAAAGGGGATAATGTATGTAAAGAGGTCTAGAAACTTATCCAACCAGGCTCAGGACCAGGACCTGAGGAGTAGCTGCCACTTCTACTATGAATCTTTAAATCCTTTGAATTCCCCACTACACATTTCCCTTGGGTGCCTGCCCTCTTTGATATTCCAGAATACAATCCTAGTTTTTTGTTAAGGAACCTGGGGTTAAAGGCGAATGAAAAGCTCTGGTCAGACTCTGCCCTGCCTGTGCCTACAGGTTCCCAAATGCCCAGATGCTGCAGGAAGCTGCCATGGGCCACAGAGTGGGCAGATTCACAGACTGCAAGGGCTGGAAAGGATAGCAGACGTCAGTGGGTCCAGAGGCGGCCAACACACTCCAGGGAGGAGCCTGAACCAGATAAAAATGCCACTGGGAAATATTTAATAAGATAAAAGAAAATACAACGGAACAGAGATAACGTTGATATGTGGTTTTCTGAGCCAGTACACAGCTGGCCAAGGTCCTTGGGTGACTTCTACTGCAGTCTGACATCCATGGTCCAGGCCAAGGCCAGGGCTGATACATGAAAACTGGACAAGTGGTCATCTGGCTGGACAAGCAGCCATCTGGCCTGGACAAGTGGCCACCCAGCTTCAGTGTGAAGCCTTCCAGGGACAGGAAACTTCCTAATGCAGCACATTCCATTTCAGGGCAGCTCTGGGTGGGAATTCAATTCTCAAGTCAACAAGCTTTTATTATATACCTACAGTTCACGAGACACGGTGCTAGGCACTGAGGGTTGGAAGACAAAAATAACAAGGCCTGCTCTCAAGGAATGATGTCATACTGGGAACAATAGCTGGGGTGCAAATGCACAAATACAAAACAGAGCTAGGCGGAGTGAGGCAGCGGTGGAGGCGGGGTGGGGAAGGGGGAGAGCAGCCTTGCCGCTAGCTTGCTGCTGCACATGCTCTGCCTGTCATGGGAACTGAGGGGCCAGGTTTGGAAAGATGAGCCCATAGGAACAGGACGTCCCAAGGATTGGCCCAGCCAGCCAAGCCTAGGGAGGCTCATCACCAGATGCGTTCCCCACCCACAGAAAGGAAGAGGAGGCACCAAACCCAAAAAGGAGTTCTTGTACCCCCATTGGTGGGGCCAGGCAAGCACAGAAAGGCACCTGAGGAAGGATATCAGCCCTGGGGTGCCCGAACCTACTTGCCTCCGCTGCGTGAGGACTGTGCGGCTTCCACCTAGGAGCACGAGGCTGAATTTCAGATCCAGAGATCACCTAATAGGTGGAGCTCAGCTCTCTGAGCGGCCAGCCTGTTCTCTGGCAGTGTCTTCCTGACCTTAGAGTTGACTGTTCTGACACTGGGCTTTCTCATGCCCCCCAAATCGAAGCCTTTGGAGAGGGAGAGTCTGCAACGGTGGATTCCCAGGCCACTCAGTTTAATGGAGCACTAGACATCTGTAGGCTGTCACTTTGAATTGGAGGGATGAGCATGGCTGCCTGTCTATTGATGTCTGCTTTTGCAAGAAAAGCTCCTCCAGAGAAGAAAAATACCTTCTCAGCAGCAGCTCAGAGAGAAGGAGACCTCAAAGTCCGCACCCAGCCCATCGCCAGGGCTCCAGCCCAGGGGAACCAAGATGCCAGTCATTACATCCTGAATTCATTACATCCGACCTTTATCAGAAACCCCAAACATTATCCTGCCTGGCCTCTGTCAGGTGGACGCATCGGTTAAATGGGAGGATATCACATTCGGTAATGGCCAGAATACGGCTTGTCACTTGCCCCTGGACAGCGGCCACCTCCAGGGGCAGAGCCGATCAGAACTCAGCACGCACATCCCACTCTTTCCTAAGCCAGGAGAGCTCACAGAAATGCTGGTTGACATGCTGTGATGTTATTGTCATCTTCTGTGTTTTTTGAAAGTGATATACAATTTTAGACCAGATCTCCTAGTGGTTAGGGCAACTAGGTGATTTAGAGCACTGGACTTGAAATCAGGAAGACTCATTCCTGTGAGTTCAAATCCAGCCTCAGACACTTACCAGGGCGAGTAAGTCACTTTGCCCTGTTTACCTCAGGTTCCTCATCTGTAAAATGAAATGGAGAAGGAAAAGGAAAACCACTCAAGTATCTTTGCCATGAAAACCCCAAAGGGGGTCCCATAGAGTGTGACATGACTGAAATGACTGCATAACAACTAGTAGTTAACATCCAACCTGAAGATTATGCGGTCTCGTTCCATTTTTTACTCTTTTTTTTTTCTAATTTTCTAGTCCTTTTGCGTAGTTCTATTTTTAGTTCTCAGTAGGTCTCTACTGAGTAGTCTAAGATACCATCAAGTTGCAGAGGTGGGGAACCTGTGGCCTTCCAGGTCCTTGGGTGTGGTCTTTTGACTGAGTCCAAGTTTTACAGAACAAATCCTTTTATTAAGGGGATTTGTTCTATGATGTCTGGATTCAGTCAAAGGGCCACACTCGAGGGCTACACGTGGCCTTAGGCCAAAGGTTCCCCACCCCCGGTCAGTCTTCCTTATTCTGATCTACAGCTTTACCTGTTAACTGTATCACTTAGTCCTCAGATCAGATTCCCATTGATCACCCTTCTCCACGGCTCCCAGGCACCCTTCAGGTTTTTGTGTAGAATACTGAGAATCACCCTCTTGAGTATCACTAGACAATGTGGCCCTCCCCTCCAAAAAAAATTAAGAGCATGAGCGAAAGAAGTGAGGGGAGCTAGATCATCCTAGGGGCCCTTTCCAGCTTTCAGCTCTCTGATGACTGTCCTTCATAATGGTTTCATCCTCTTCTTCTGGGGGTTTGGTTTCCATGTGCTTGTCCTATAGATCAGGGTCACCCTCTCACACCTGGACTCCTTGAAAGCCAAAGATTTGAGGGCCATCTGATATGTTATATTGTTGTTTGTCCTTAATTCTCAAAGAGGACCCATGACATCATGGAGGTGATACTATGACTTGCAAGTGAATTGGATTTAAGTGAAGGGGGGCTGGGCAAAGTCACCAGCCTCACTCTCTCCTCCAGAGCCATCTGGGTCCAGTGGCCAGACATAGATCAGGATGATTAGAGATGGCCCCGCATTTTCTATTGACAAGGTTTCCCAATACTTGACTTTATTGGAAGACGTTTATGCAGTGTTGTCCTATTTTTCACACAGACGAAAGGAAGCTATCCTCAAATAAGAAATCTCTGTGACGATACTAACCTGAAAAGGATTTTCCTTCACAGACAACAAATTTCATTTTCCTCGCAAGGAAGTAATCTCTTCCCTTTGTACCTTAATTTAATCCATGGGTTTAAATTGGACTGTGAAGTGGAAGCTATGACTGTGGTATCCTCACAAAAACCCCCACCAACTTATACTGCTAGTTTTGAGCAGATAAATAAAATATATGAACGAACCAAAAAAAACCAGACAAAACAAAAACAAAAAAGAAAAAGCAATGACAGAGACTGGATCTGTGATGTCATTAGCATCAGAACTCCATGAAGAGGAGACTCCATCCACCAGTACAGGTAAGCACTTTCTACTTTATCATCTTAGAGAGCTGGGGGGGGGGTGCAGGGGGGGGGGCGGGAAGTGACTTGTTCAGGGCCACACAACCAGTATATGTCAGAAATGGAATCTGACCTCTGCTCTTCCATGTCCAGCTTTCTATCAATGATAGAGACTGACTGCCTCTTGAATCCCAAATCCATGCAATGTAAATATTGGGGGAGGACTGGGAATTGGGGAGATCAAGAAAGAAGATATGAAGAGAAAGGACACATTTTTGTCCATTTACCACTGTGACCACCATCAGTGAGACCCACGCAGCCTCGCCCTTGGTCATTGTCAGCGGCTGTCTCCCTGCAGCCAGTCTCCCCTCCAGCTAAATAAGCCTGTGTCCCGGCATTAGCACCGGGTCACTCCCCTGCTCAAGAGCCCTCCATGGCCTCCTCGCTGCCTCAGATCGAGCTGCAGCCTGATCTCCCCCTCAGAAGCCTTGTCTTCCACGCTTTGCCGACTCCTGGTCAGACCGGTTCCTTCCCTGTGACCTGAGCACGGCAGACTTGCTCCTGCCAGAGCTCTCTGCACTGCCTGGAATAATCTCGCTGCTCCTCCCCACCTATTTACATCCTATCCGTCCTTCAAGGTCTGTAATCCGCAGGAAGAACGACGGCCATAACAGCTGGTAATTATTAAAATGCTAGCGATCATCAAACTAACTAAAACATCAGTTTGCAAAGCCCTTTACCTACAGCCTCGGACTTGATTCCCACAGCAGTCCAGAAGGCAGGGGCTTCTGTTATCATTCCCATTTCACCGGTGAGGAAACTAAGGTTGGGAGAGGTTAATTAAAACTTGCCCAGGGTCACTCAGCTGACAGTAGGAAGAGGAGAGTGTAAAGCGCAGGAAGCAGGATTCACACTCGGGTCCTCCTAAGTCCAAGCCCAGAATTCTCTTGTCTCCTGGCTGTCTCAAGCGTGTCCTGTGTCCGGTCCAGGGCGGCTTTTCTCAGAGCTCCTTAGATTCGGATCTGCCCTAAAGCGCTTACTCTCTGTAGCGTTCCTGGGGGGCCAGATAATACTCACTTTTGCCTTGTCCTCTCACGGTTTCCTATGGATCCATATTCCTAAGAATCACAGAATCACAGGGTTTGTGATGTCGAAAGATGACTGGATGTGGAGTCACAGGACCTGAGGTCAAATTTCAACTGCTTGACTTACCCCCTGTGTGACCTTGGACAAGTCACCTGACTCTAGTGACTGTAAAGGGAGAGAGTTGGACTAAGGGACCTAGGCTCCTTCCAGCTCTAAATTTGTGACCCTAAAATCTGGAAGGGACTTGAGTGGCCTGAATCTGGTCCAGTTTAGACTCCAAAGTGAAGCCCCGCTATAAGATGGCTGACAATTGTCATCCAGCCTTGGCTCGAAGTCTCAGAGATGACTTCTCCTTTAAAAATAATCATACTATTAAACATAATAATAAGAACCAACATTTATATAGAACTTACTACGTGCTAAATATTTCACACGGATTATTTCATTTGGTCCTCACAATAACCCTGGGAGTTGGAGCTATTATTATCCCCATTTTACAGACAAAGAAACTGAGGCAAATAGAGATTAAGTGACTTGTCCACGGTCACAACATCAGCTACACGGCAGGCCATCACCATCACCCACCATCTTGACTTTTGTCCCGCCGCTGGACACCAGTGACGCTGGGGGAGAGAGTGAGGCTGACAACTTTGCTCAGCTCTGCCTCACTTCAATCCAATTCACGCTCAGGTCAAGACACCCTCCTGGAGATGTCCGTGGTGCTCTTTGAGAAGGAAGGACCAACAACAACAACGTCACGACTGAGTGTCCGAGGCAGGGTTCACACTCCAGTCTGTCCTTTGTTATACCCTGCTGCCTACACCGTGCCAGGCCCTGTGCTACGTGTTGGGGATGCAAGACAAAAGAGGACTCCTGCCCTCAAGGACTTTCCATTCTAATGGGGGAGGGCAGAATAAGATGGACAAATGTCTAAGTATCCACAAAGTTTATACAGAAAAACTCGAGGGTGATTGTTGTGCAGGAGGGTCCTCAGCTGAGGCTGAAGGGGACAGGACAGCCAAGAGGGACAGCATCCCACCAAGTGCGGCAGCCAGGACTGACCTCAGCCTGGTACAGGGCTCTGGGCCTGAGCTAGCTGCCAGCCCCCTCTGCTTTGCAAAGTGCTTGGACAAAACACCTACTGACTAGGAGTTCATTGAGAAGCCTGGGCTCCATGATCCTGAACAGCTGCCATGTTTGTAAGGGTAGAACTATTTAGTAGTCTGAATGCTAACACAGAGGCTGGATTATTTTCTATTACAAAACCCCTAATGCACCCAGGATTCTGAGCCAAGGCGGGTCACTACCCTCATGCAATATGCTCCTGCACTCATATTGTGAAACACAATCACTTGCACAAAGTTAACCTAGCACCTACTTAGGAGTCCTTTGGCATATTAGAGTAATTTATGGTGTAATAAAGTAGGTAATGATTTCTAGACTCTGGAAGGGGCCTTGAAGCTCCCTGCGTCCTGTGGGTCCCTACCTGTGGACGGCTTCCATGCTAAGCAGAGATGGTTTGATATTTGTTTAGCATCAACAAACGTGTATATAACATTTGGTGGTGCAGCAGATGGAGCAGTGGGCCTGGAGCCAGGAAGATCCAAGTTCAGATCTGACCTCAGCTACTTCCTAGCCTCAGTCTGCCTCGTCTGCAACATGAGGATAACAACAGCTTTGAGCACCCAGGGCTGAGGAATGAGATAATGGATAGAAAGGGCTTTGTAAATCAATACCTAGATCGGGCCTTGACTTCAGACCTAGAACTGGGGGTCTCTGCCTTAGGCATGGGAACAGCTGGGAGGTTATCCATTACTCTGGTGTTAAGGTTCTGAATGGCTCTCACTGGACTGTCACTTTCTCTTTTTTTTATGATTCTTTTTTTGTAGTGGGGAGGGCAGGGCAATTGAGGTTAAGCGACTTGCCCAAGGTCACACAGCTAGTAAGTGTGTCAAGTGTCTGAGGCTGGATTTGAACTCAGGTCCTCCTGACTCCAGGGCCAGTGCTCTACTCACTGCACCACCTAGCTGCCCCTGGACTGTCACTTTCAAAACAAAATAAAGCATTCTCATATTTTGCAAACTCTTTGAAAAAAAAAAACAGGTTCTATTTCAAGTATGTGTGAACCATTCTCTTTTCCTGTATATCCTAAATAGTCATCTTAGTACTTTACAAGTTAATATTTTTCTTTCTCTCCCTCACTCCCCCCCAAAACCCAAAAGTTAAAGTCCTAATTGCCTAAGAGGAAAGGGGACTTTCTGTGTTATCTAAGGTATTTCAGATCAAAGTTTTAATTTTCATTAATATTTAATTAGCATTATCCTTCCACTCTCAAGTCTTTGAGTATAGCTAGCAGTTGAATGAGGAGTAATTTTAAAAATCAGTGATACGTAGCACACTGCTTCCTCCTCAGCTAAGAAGGGGCAGAATGTTACATAAAGTACACGTCTCTAGGCTGGTGGTTTTGATTTAACTACTTTTCCTTGTGTAGAAGTATGACCT
Organism: Trichosurus vulpecula; assembly: GCF_011100635.1. Lineage (NCBI taxonomy): Eukaryota > Metazoa > Chordata > Mammalia > Diprotodontia > Phalangeridae > Trichosurus > Trichosurus vulpecula. The sequence continues at coordinate 8,392,394 of NC_050576.1, read as the reverse complement.
TAGTTATCTAGGGGGCATTTTAACTGAGCGGGGTGGGGGGAGAAAGGAGGGAGAAAGTGGGAAATATCCAGAAATGATCATCACATAAATAAAAAACATGAAGGATGTACAGCAGAGATCAGAGGAAAGGCTACTGGCTCTAGAGGCAGACCTTTGATTTAAACCCCAAATCTTTACCACCTGATCCTTCCTACCTTCATGACCTTGGGCAAATTACTGAACTTTCTGAGGCCTCAGCTTTCCCAAAGTGAGGGCTGGACTCCCAAAGTGAGGCCTCTAAGGTCTCCCCTCTCTAGATCTGTGATGCCATGAATAAACCATTTCCAAAACAAACAAAACCTGAAGTAGTTACCCTTCAATTGGAGAACTCATAAGTAGTGGTTCCTGAATAGGACAGATCACTACTGTGCCTATAAAATGACAGGTAAGGGAGTCAGGGAAATGCCAGAGGACTCGATGACTCTGCATTGATGCTGAATGACATGAATGGCAACAAGAGGGACATGGAAAACCATCCAACCTCTGATTAAGGTGAAGTCCAATCTGGGTCCCAGCTGATCAAACACACTTGACTTCTTCTCAGTCAAGAGTCAGGAGGATAAGGAGATGGTATGTCACCTTCAATGTCATATGTGCTCACTCTATCAGACAACTTCTCTTAAATGGTCTTTGATGCAAGAAAAAAATTCATAAACTGAGATATTGGGAAAGGGTCATTGTATTTTTAAAAATAAGGAGGTGGAAAAAGAAAGAAAGGAAGGAAGGAAAGGAGAAAGAAGGAAGGAAGGAAGGATTAAAGAATAGAAAGAAAGAAAGAAAGAAAGAAAGAAAGAAAGAAAGGAAGGAAGGAAGGAAGGAAGGAAGGAAGGAAGGAAGGAAGAAAAAAAGAAAGGGAGGGAGGAGATAGAGAAAAAAGGGAAAAAAAGAAAAGTAAAAAGAAACAAAACTTGAAGAAAGTTTCCTCAGGCCAGAGTGAGAAGGCTGGTGCAAACATGAGCTTCTTCCCAGTAGAACGTTATAACTCACAAAATTCTATTGCAGGATGTTTGGTGAGGGCTTCTCACCTTTCTGCAAACCCCTGCTGGAAGGAAACCTTTGCCACTCCCTTTGTCCCAACTCCATCCACCTTTGGACAGGAGACCTTCCCATGCAAACTTGAAGATTGTGTCTCAGGTTCTTGTACATGAAACATGAGCTTAGACTGCATGCAGATGTCGGTTGGTTAGCAGAAATGTTCTCTCTCTTTCCCTCTCTGTCTCTTCCTTTCTCTGTCTCTTTGTGTGCCTCTCCTTCACCTCCTCCTCCTCCTTTTCCCCTTCTCTCTTTCCATTTCCCTCTCCATCTTCTTCCCTCATTTTAAAAAAGAGTTCAAAGATTCTCCTTAAGCTTCAAGCCCTCACTTTATTGATTTTAAAATATAATGTTTGTCACAAGGACAGACAAGGGAGAGGCAGCAGCTCAGTGTAATAGGAGGAGCTCTGGTCTTCCGGCCCTCGTTAGTACAGGTACAGTCCCCAGGAGAACTTGAGGAACCTTGAGATGCTGGAAAGGCCGTTTGTTTGGAGCCAAAGGCCCATTTTTCTGCTCCTTCCTATCCATGTGACTTTGAATGGGTTATATAAATCCTCTAAGCCTCATTGGTAAACTATGGAGGTTGGGTTGGATGACCTTCCAGCTTTAAGTCTACAACTGATCTTCTGAGGGCCTTGGACAAGATGATGTCTCAGGTCTTTTCCAGCTTTCCACAGCTAACAGTGTATAGAAGCCACTTAGCAGATCTGAGTGTTCACTTTGATGGTTACAGCCCAGCAGAGGGAAAGTATTATCTCAATGCCTATGCCAGGACACTCAGGACACATTTCCTGCAACAGTGACTGAGTCCTGACATCTCCCATGACAGCTGTCAGATTGAATTCTTCCTGAATCCACTGGGGTCATAATTAAAAAAAAACAAACAAACAAACCAGAAGTTCCAAATGAAATCAACCAGTTACTTGTCTTCTCTCTACTGAGGACCTAACTCAGGAAGGGCCCTTAGGCATACATGTGTGATCAGTAGTAATATGTGAAACAGAGACTGAGTGTGTGGTGACTTGAGTTGGAGAGCATCTCTTCCAGTGCGCTCCTTTTCCTGGGGCAGACACTGGGGCCCAAATTGCTGAAGTCAATCTCCCAAAACCATCAGAGGCCCCATTCAGACTCAGGGCCTCTGACTCCAAAGCCAAGGAGTGCCCCTTCTCCCTCCCCATATCACTATAAATGGCTGGGTTATGCCTGCATTTGTTGCTATGTGGCTTAGTTGTGTTTGGGGGGGCTTTTAGAGTAACAGGAGGGATGAAGTCAGAGGGAGGCAAGTAGCTATGTCAGGAAGACTCTGCAGACAGTTACCAAAAATACATTTCTAGTCATTTACAAAGTAGGAAGCGTTTCTTAGGCATCTACTACGAACCAGGCACTGTTTGAGATGCTGGGGATCCCAAAACAGAAATAAAAAGTGGCCCAGCCCAATTCCCCTGCCTTTCTTATAGAAGTAACAGCTCTTAATTCTGCATAGGATGGAGAACAGAAATGGAAACATCCTCTAGGGCAGCTTTCATTTGGTAGATGAAGAAAGTGAGAGCAGGGTAGCCCAGTGACTTGGCCAAGGAGGCAGACCCGGGGTTTCCAGCCCAGGCCCCGCCACTGCAAGTCTGGCCCCCTTCACTGCACAGATTTCTTCGTGTTTTCTCTATGTTAGCAGTAAAAGCATCTAAACTATTTGCAGTTTTTGGTTAAACCACTGGATTGCTAATAATAATGACAGCGCTTTAAAATGTGCAAAGAATTTTAGATATTCCTCCGGTAATATATTCAGAGCTGGAAAGGGACATATGCATCTTCTGATACAGGAGTTCTGAACCTTTTTTATTTCATAGAACTGGGCAGTCTAGTGATGCCTAGGGACCATTTTTCAGGTGCTTATCCATGAGCACATCTGTGTGTATGTGTGTGTGTGTGTGTGTGTGTGTTTAAATTTGTGACTGAAGGATATGCTAAATCAGTTAAATGTTAGTAAAAATAAAAAATGTATTTTTTCCCATCCAAGTTCATAGATTCTTTGACATCATTTAATAGACAAGGAGAAACTGAAACTCAAGAAACTTAAGTGACTTGTCTAAGGTCACACACTTACTAAGGATGATAATACAACCAGGTCACATATGATAATAAGACAAATCCTGGTCAGATGCTTTGAGCCGATCTTCACATGCCCCTTTGAGGAGGAGGACTGCAGGCCTTCTGATCTTGATTTTCCAGAGGCTGAGAGAGATGAAGGAACTTGTGGCTGGTTACACTGCCAGCATACTAAGTGTCAGACAGAAGAGATCTGAATGCTACTCTTTTCATTGCACTATCCTGCCTGAACCTTAGTTTGTCTTTGAAACATAAGGTAGCAGCTGGTTAGGGAGGGAAATTTGGACACATGGTCCTCAATTTATTGAAATCGCTGGAGGTCATTCATGTGCCAGGAAGGAGACAAGCATTTATTAAACTCTGTGCTAGGCACTATGTCTAAATAAAATGTCGCATTGTTTGCTATCTGAGTGTCCTTTTTAAAAAGCAGGTATTTAGCTTAGAATAGCAAGGAATAAAATACACCCCCAAGGATCACTTCTAAAAAACAACTGTTTAAAAAATAAATAATATAAGTTCACTGTTTTAAATACAATTTTTTTGGGGGGAGTTGTATGTGGAACGTTCGTGATTGGGAATTTCAAATTTAAAAAAAATGGAAAGGAAAGAAGGAGCAGGGGTTGGGTGTTTGGGTTCAGTGGCCAGGGGGCTAAGTGCTCTCCCTCCCTGTGTATCTGAAGGAGCCCCTGAGCCCCTGCCGGAGCAGATGCCTCCCACACAGGCTGGCGCAAGGGCGGTAGAGAGCATCCTGGGATGTGGACACCCTAAGGATACTGCACTTGTCTGAGTCCATCTGAGATTACTCAGACCACACAGGAAAAGGCAAGGGGGTGTCCCAAGGAAGGGGGAGCCCTGTGGAAGTGTTTGGAGCATCTCTGGCCCAGACTCTAAGGCCAGTGACTGATAGTGATCCAGCTCCATCCCACTTCCACCTGGGGGAACCAAAATGGGTTGCCTGAGGACCGCGGGGCCAGGGTCCTCCCAGTTGTCTGGGCTACTGTCGCCTGGTTTCATGCGCAGGAGGTGCCTTCATATCCCTACTGCGGGGTCGAGATGAGCCCCAAACCTGCGGCACTGGGGGAGAGCGACAGAGATCTAGAGGAGAGTCAGAGGCTGTCGTGGGTTCGACCCCTGCCTCTGACAGCTATTAATTAATCTTGATCAGAGATAAGTTTCTTGTGGGGAATGATAACGTCGATATTGTGTTGTCACTAACAGAGAATGATAATATCCGCCACATCATTCAAGGCTGGCTGTCAGGAGCAAATAAGATAAGAAAGACAGTATAGTTTGTATCCTGGGGAGTCAGGGACCTGGGGCCCAAATCGTCCCCTTGACGCGCACTGGGTGGCAAGTCCGGCTCTTAACTTTCCTCGTATGTGAAATGAGGGGGCTGGGCCTCTGAGGTCTCTTCCAGCTCTGGATCTCTCACCCCAAGTCCCTACGCCAACCTGAAAGCCCAGGCCATAAATGTGCTTCTTGTTGGTCCTTACGGTGTGAGTTGGAAGCCAAAAAAGTGTCTTGGGTTGTGAGAATGGCACACAGCGCGAAACAGAGGGGGCTGTTGGAGTAAGGAGAACACACACACACACACACACACACACACACACACACACACACACAACATTAAGCGACAACTGATAATCCTATGCTCCCCTCATCAAGAAGAGGGGATGAGACTTCTGCCCCCAATCCCTCCCTCCCTGGGAATTCTCCATAGACAACGCCGACACACACACACACACACACACACACACACACACACACACACACACACACACCTTTGCCAAGATCCTCTCGGTCCTCATACATTTATGCCTACCTCCACCCAGTCGGGCACACTCTTGCGTCCCCTACCCCGACGCCCCCCTTCCCAGTCGAGACCTACCAACAAGGGGGACCAGCAGGCGGAGAGGACGCACATGATTCCCATGAGCTGGATGACCGTCTCGGTGGTGATCCTGCCCCACTGGGCGCCCGCCTGGGCGGCCGTGGCCTTGGCTCGGCAGCGAGACACCAGCGCCTTGATGGTGGCCAGGTTGCAGACGAAGGTGACCGCCAGCGCCGTGAGCCCCAAGAAGGCGAAAGTGGAGGCGAAGAAGAGGTTGCCACGGCTGTGAGCCGAGCCCGTCCGGTTGGCGCCGCGCTCGCCGGTGCTGATGAAGCACCACGTCCCCGGCCACTGGACGGTGTAGCGGCCCACGCCGGCCACGGGCAGCAGTGCGAAGGCGAGCGCCGCCAGCCAGACGGCCAGCAACACTGCCCGGGTGGCTCGCGTCTTCATGTGGCTGGCGTACCAATGCGGCGCGCGGATGGCCAGTGCCCGCTCGACGGCCATGGCGCTGGCGATGAAGAGGGGACAGAGGCCGAACATGGTCATGCTGAGGCCGAAGAAGGAGCACAGGCGCTCCGACGGGTCGAGCTGCTGCCAGGGCTGCTTGGACAGGTAGACGGCGATAACCACCGGGCTGGTGAGCAGCTGACCCACCAGGTCGGTGAGAGCCAGGCCGCCGATGCAGAGCAGGAAGGATTTCTTGCGCTTGCTCTCCTTGCGACGGTAACTGCGGGCCACGAGCAGCATGGCAAGCGCGTTGCCCACGATGCCCGTGATCATCATGGCAAGTGGGTAGGCTACCGACACGGAGCCGCACTCCTCGGCGGCCCACGGGCCCGTGCGGTTGCCCGCATGCAATGCGGCCAGCTCGGACTCCCACACGCCCGGGTACGAGTGGTTCAGGCGGCTGCAAAAGGGGGCCCCCCCCGGGGCACCCGTGCCGCCCGCCGGCTCCTTCATGTCGTCTTCGTGGCCAGCAGCAGCCTCAGCAGGGGCAAGGACAGCCGTCCGTGGACGCGCAGCAGTGGGAGGCTGGCGGCGGCCGCTGCTCGGGCCCTCCTGCCAGCCATGGTGCCCAGCGTCGCCGCTGCCCTGGCTCCCCCGGAGCTAGTTCGCCGCCGCCGCTGTGCTCTGCCGGGCGGCCACACCGGCAGCTGGGTCAAGGGCGCCGCGCGGTCCGCGCCCGCCCTCCAGCTCCGGGAGAAGCCGGAGTCCGGCCCCTGTCTCTCTATAAGGCTTAGGGGGGCGGGGCGCCCCAGGGCGCAGGGAGGAGGCGGCCCCTCGGACTCCGCGCCCCACTTGGCCGCTGGCTGGCGGGCTGCTAGCTCACAGAGGGTGAGGATCCCCCGAAGACTCCGCGGGTCAGGAAGCCCATCAGCCCCAGATCTGTTTTCCCCTTACCCTGCCCTGCTCAGGCTTCCATGCTCTCTCTTTGGGAGCTCTCTACAGCACCCAGGGGACCCGAGGTTCTTCCATTGCGCGTGTGAGCCGGGGAGCCTCCCCTCACTATCCCATCCCCTTCTCCTACGCTGCCTCCTACCTCTGCCTGGAGATGATCAGCACCTCTTGGGGAGGTGGAGAAGAGAAGATTGCTTTTGGGGGATGGTGTGGGGAGGCACCATTCGCCTGCCTAGAAACTCGGAGATGATTCATCTGAGGCCCGGAGGGGCACAAGGCAGACTCGCTAGCCCCAGCTGAAATGTAGGGGACACGCCCCCGTCCCCACCAGAAAGGACTAGATGGGAGGCTTTGGCGCAAGTGGAAATGGGAGATCCCGCGTGGAACCACCCTGGATGAACCAGCATGTCTGCAGATGGAAAATCCCGCCAAGAGGATCGCAGGGGGACAGGGCGAGGAAGGGGGCAGCCCTGCGTTCTGACCTGGCCCCAGAGCCGTGTAGTTCAACTTCCTCTTTTACAGATAGCCATAATGGCTGACAGGCGCGTAGCCCTTTAAGGTTTGCAAAGAGCTTTTACAATGTCACCTCACTTTATCCTTACGACCTTAAAAGGTAGATGTTGTTATTATCCCCATTTTACAGGTGAGGAAACTGAGGCAAACAGAGGTTAAATGACACAGCTGGTGTCTGAGGCAAGATTTGAAATCAGGTGTTCCTGACTCCGAGGCCATCGCTCTATGCACTGAGCCACCTAGTTATTTGCAGATAGGGAAACCGAGGCCTAAGACCCAAGTCACACACTTAGTGCGTGAGGAGAGATTTGAACCGAGATCCTCTCCTGTTTCATTTTCCTTAGGGTCCTAGACAACGTGGGGAACTTCAGGTTTTGAAACCTGTAATCCCTCCACGTAGACCTCCGAAGCATTATCTCCTCGGAACCAGCGCTCCCAGTCTGGCGAGCTAGAGAGAACCCAGCTGGAATCCCCCTTCGGGGACATAAGGCATCGAGGAAGCAGGAGTACTTGAGAGTAACTTCCAAAGTTCAACTTTCTTCACGTAGCGGAGAGGAAAAAGATAATCAGAAAGTCAGAGATAGGAGCAGGAAGGAGTCTCCAACCCTTTCGGTTTACAGGGGAGGAAAAGTGCCCAGGGTCATCCAGGTGAAGAGTACCAGAGCTGGGATTCTGAACCCTATGTCCCTGGATTCCAAAGCTGCCTCTCTTTCAAGCTTTGTTGTTGTTGCCCAGTCGTGACAGGCTCTTCCTGACCCATTTGGGGTTTTCTTACCATTGTTTTCTCCAGCTCTTTTTACAGATGAGGAAACTGAGGCAAATAGGGTTAAGTGACTTGCTCAGCTAGTAAGTGTCTGATGCTGAATTTGAACCCAGGCCTTTCTGACTCCAGGCCCAGCACTCTATCCATTCTTTCCAGCCTCGTGGGGGTCATTGTTTTTACCTCCAGCCGGGTCTGAGTGATCTCAGGATCCATCAGCTCCTTTGCTTGAATGTCTGTCTCTTTTAAGCAGATTAGTTCCTATTTAGATGTAAACAGAATGGTTTCTGAGAAGACCTACATTTCTTTCCCCCAGACGCCCTTCTGGACTCTTCGTTCCTGCCCCGAAGTCTTTGCTTTTTGTCCCACACACCTGGCTTGAGTCACAGCTGATCATCGGTGGCCAATCATTTTTCAGAGAGAAGGAGAAACCCCACAAAATGAAGCGTTTGCTTTTTTCCTGCAGCTGCCTTAAATCACAGCTCACCTATAATTTTATCTTTTTTGCCTGGCGAGTTTGCCAGGCTAGCCTGTGTCGCTTCTCAGCATTATTTCTTTGTTGGGGGACCTTCAAGCTATGTAGATTATATTTTATAGAAAGGAACAGTTCCTCACAGCTTAACAAATCAATTCCCATCAAGTCTTCAGATATGAACTCATTTAAAATCACAACAAATAAAACAAAAAAAATCTGCCTCCTTCAGAGCATTTATGGCCTTGAAATTAATCTCAGGCCCATATTTGACAAATTGCTTGTTCTAGAATGATGTAGGCATATTTTTTTCTTTAGTAAAATAACATTTGGTACCAGAGGCTTGGATACAGAAACCTCCTCTAGAAGCATTTGGATGGAAGTGCATTAAAGTTTTGTTTTAATGGTGTGTTATTGAGACTCCATTGTCTACTGAAAATGAGCAGAGTCTTGAGGTTTCTCTAGCAAGGACTGTAGTGCTGAGCCGCTTTCCAGGTGAGGAGAAACCTTGGCCGTTTTCCTTTGCTGATCCCTTCCCCAGGTAGGTTTGTTTCTTTTTCTTCTCTGCCTCAGGTGGCCTCCCAGAGCCTGGGGCACCTACAGTGTGCCAAGTCACAGTGATGGTCCTTTCCATGCTCCCTGACTTGGTGTGGCTATTCCAAGCACACATCACTAAACTTGCTGAATTTCAGGTCATCAAAGGGCGTCCTTCTCATCATCTTCCACCTCAAACTCCCTCTGCTTCCCAGGCACGCGCTCTGTCCTTCTGGAACGTAGGTGACTGGACCTGCCCTTGGATTTTTATTGGAAAGATTGGGGGCCATTTCAAATTCCATCTGGTGGACAATGTGTTCTAGTTATTGCCACATCCATATTCCATTTCAGTTTTAGTTTGGTTGGTTGGTCCGGATTTGTGAGAAAGAAGAAGTCTGCTGTAGGAATACTCGGCAAACAGGAAGACCCGGGTTCAAATCCTGCCTCATACACTGTGTAAGCCCGGGCAATCACCACCTCTTGGAGCCTCAGGCTTCTCTTCTGTAAAATAAGGCTGAATATAACTAAGTCCTCCCTCACGGGGTTGCTGTGAGGATCAAATGAGAGGTCTGAAAAGCCCTTCGCAAATTCTCTAGCCATTCTTATTCTTATTATCATTATCATATAGCATTCTCCATCATTTGGGAATTCCTCCAAGGACTCAGGTAAGCACTTCCCTGGAACTTAGAATGTTCCCTGGGGACACGGAGAGGTCAGATGAACGGCCGAGGATCACACAGCCAACCCGTGCCACAAGTAGGACTCAAACACAGGTCTTCCTGACTCTACCAATAGTCCTCTATGTACCTACTCACACTGTCTCTTTTTAAATCTTACTATGATATGAATTCGTGTTGACATTTGGAATCATAGAACTTGGATGTTAAAGCGGCAGCCTCTGCCTCTAGTTCATCCCCCCCTCCCACAAACGAGGAAAGGGGGGTGGTCCCAGACACTGAAATCCCCCTTTCAAGGCTGACATTCAGGACTGAGCTAGCTCTAGAATACGAGTCAACAAGTACAGACAAACTCAGTGCCTTCCAGGCACATGCACACATACAAGTTGGGGAGAGGGAGGGGCTTGTGTAGGACCTGGTAACTCTTGTCCCCGGCCCATCCGAGCTAATTATAATAATAATGAACGTCTAGTTTTTATCTAGTGCTTTACAAATATTACTTCATTTTATTCTCACAACTACCCTGGGAGATAGGTGCTATTATTATCCCAATTTTGGAGATGAGGAAACTGAGGCAGACAAGCCGTAAGTATCGCATCAGCTGGGAATGAGCACCATTAGCTTACAATTAAAGGGCAAATTCCAAAATTCAGCAAGCAGCAATGTTCCTTCCATGTTTCTTTTTAGAAGGACTACTTTACTTTTTGGTTTTGTTTGTTTATGTGTTTGTTTTTAATACATGGAAGGAAATATGTGTTACTGTCTGTTTCCTATTCTATCCCCCACATCAACAATGGACTGGAGATTGAACCGAGAACATGACGGGAAGACTATCTGGCTTTGCCTTTTGGGCTTCCCCCTTGGCCCTTTGTTCTCGGTGAAGGCTGGAGCTGCATTTCTCTGAGACAATGGCACCATCCAGCGTTCTGTTGGGTAATCACAGGATGCCGCTCTTCGGTCCAGACGCTACCCAGGCTTGGCTGATCTGTCCCCAGCAGAGTTGCTGATGGAAATGAACGATGATCGTGAATCATTTCAGTCCTTGACTAGTTCCTATTCCTTTCAATGAGCTGTAGTTGAGAAACTACCTGTTCAAGCTTGAAGGTGACCTTTTTCTAAAGGTGAAATGTTGAAATCATTCTAAGAAATCAATTCAGTTCAGTTGCCGTTGGTGTGGATGGCTTCAGCGGTCCCTTCCAGCTCCACATCTGTGATCCCAGGAATTCAGTTAAACAATGAAGGGCTTACTATTTTCAAGGCACTATGCTAGGTGGTCACTAAACGTAAAACACGGAGCTCTGGAGAGGCAAAAAGACTTGGGTTCGAATACTTGCGAAGACACTTCCTAGCTGTGCAACCAAAGGCATGCCTGTTTCCTCATCTGTAAAATGAGGGGGTTGGACTCCAAGGGCCTTTCCATCTCTAAATGTACGATCCCTTGTGGGGTTTATATTTTATTAGGGGCTATACGATCGGCATATAAATATAAAACAATTTAGAGAGATGGCAAATGCTAAAAGCTGTTGGGGGGAGAGGTTCCAAATATTGGTGGTAAGGACAGAGTGGATTCCAGATGTGAGACAGTTGGTGCAAAGGCAAGAAGTGGCAGATGTTACATTAGGGGAAGAGTTGGTAGACCAGTGTGCTGGGGAATGGATGGGGCACAAAGGGGAATAACATAAAAGAAGCCTGTGAAACTCAGTGGGAGCTAGATTGGCGTGGATTTTAAACTCCAGGTGGAGAATCTATATTTTTTCCGAGAGAAATTAGGGATCCAATGAGAAGATGTGAATAAAACAGTGACACGGACATAACCTTGTTTTGGAAATATGGGTGAGGCAGCCATGGAAGATGGATTACAGAGGGCAGAGGCTACCAGTGGGACGATGAATGAGAGATTCCCCATGTGACCTTGGGGACAGCTCGGCACCCTTTGGCTTCATTTCCTCATCTTTAAAAATGAACGCTCTCTGCTCACCCTGCGGCCCTGTGTCCTGAACTGTGGGATGCCTCACGGGGCGCATCGCCTCTCGAGCTGGTTTCAGCCATTCTTTGCTTCATTCTTAAGGGGTCTTTTTACCTGCCCTCATGAACATACCTCTTCCTTCACAATCCAGCCTTAACTTTCCAGTTCTCACACCAAAATGAAATCATCACTGCCATTGTTACTGGGAAAGACGCATCTCTCTTCTCCCCTGTGATTCTGTTCTCGGTTCCTGGGCTCTTCCAAACACAGCCCCGCTTCCTGGTCACCATGCACCCTTCTTTGTCTCCCTCATTAGAAGAGAAACTCCTTGAGAGCTGTTGTATTTGCATCACTGCTGCTTAGCACAGCCTTGGTACACAGTCAGGGCTTAATAAATGCTTTCCCATTCATTCATCTGTTCAAAGCATTGGACCTGATGACTTCTGAGGTCCCTTCCATCTGCAGATCTGTGATCCCATGAGCCTGTTGCAACAATCCAGGAAAGAGGTGATGATGCATGACTGTAATGATGTAGCCACTCCCTCCATAGATACAAATCCCCACCCTTGGATACTTTCACAGACACTGACATAGGTGGGGGTATTAGCACCAGACCACCAAGCTTCTGTGTATGAGCAGAGGTAGACAGGTCCTCAGGGAAGCCCAACAACCAGGCCAAATGCAAAGCCTTTCTAGCTGTGTAAGGTAGCAAGAACTTCTGACCCTAGGAACACATAAGGCACCTTCAGTGGAGAGACAATTCATAAACACAAATATAATTGAGGAAGGAAGGAAGGAAGGAAGGAAGGAAGGAAGGAAGGAAGGAAGGAAGGAAGGAAGGAAGGAAGGAAGGGAGAGAAGAGGGAAAATCTGAATTCAAATCCAGCCACAGACCTTTACTAGCAGTGTGACCCTGGACAAGTCACTTAACCTAGGTTTGCCTTAGTTTCCTAATCCCACTTTGCTGGGCACTGGGAACACAAAAGCAAAAACAGCCCCTGCCCTCAAGCTGTTTATATTCTACTGGGGCCAAAGCAACAAAGTCACAGATGAGTAAATACCAGATACATTGAATTAAAAAAAAAAAAGACAAAGGGATTCCAGGGAGGCAGGAGTGGGTAATGGATAATGAGCTGGCCTTGGAGCCAGGACAATGCGGGTTGAAGACAGACCCTGGACCAGGCAGGGTTCCCAGTAACTCTGACTATAAATCATTGGGTCAAGTGCCAGTCTGCCTAGGCAGAGCAAGTTTCTCCCTGAGAGTTCCCTACCCTGAAGAAATCACAAGCCTGGTTAGAGAGAGAGAGAGAGAGAGAGAGAGGGAGAGAGAGAGAGAGAGAGGGAGGGGGGAAGACAAAGATGGAGGGAGGGAGAGAGAGTGAGACAGAGAGAGGGAAAGAGAGAGAGGGAGGGAGAGGGAAGGAGGGAGAGGGAAGGAGGGAGGGAGAGAAGCTCCATTGGATATGGTTCTATCAAATATTTAGCTAAAGTAAGAGGTAAGAGTTTGGCAAACCCAGTAGCATAACCAAGATTTTAAAGAAAAGGGTAGATTCCCTGTGGAAGATTTTATAGGAAAGTATAGACAAGAGTGCATGGGAAGAGAAGGTATTCCTCAAGAGGAGGGATTGTGGCCTGCATCTCTGAATGAAGTACCTCCAACAGTGAAATCATGATCTGCCATCTTAACAGCATTTCTAAATTGCCCCAAACAGACCGATGAAACCATTTCCAATCCAGAAGTTTTTACTGGTTCAAATTTACCTTGAATCAGTTTGGTCAACTGACACCAAATGTTAAAGCTTTACTTAAATAAAGTTATTGTTATAGAATTTACCAATCTTGATTCCATCCCTACAGCAGTTCTTGTATCTGTCCTCTTCTCCCCACTCATCCGATCACTAGGCTAAGCCCTATCACTCAGACCCTCACCCCCTTTCGTGGGCCTATTTATTGCAGTAGCTTCCTCCTTGTCTTCTAACATTTCGCATCTTCAAACTATGTTTTACACAGTGGCTAAAAGAATCTTCCCAAATTGCAGGTCTGATGATATCACTCTACTCAAGAATCTTCAGTAGCTCCCTATTTTCCGAGGGAAAAAAATCCAAACTCGTCACCTTGGATTTAAAGATATCCACTATCAGTCACTCAACCTGATTTCTACTTGTTTTTTGACTTTACCTTCCTGTGAAACCAGCCTTTTTGCTGCTCCCCAAACTTAGCCTTAGCTTTCCTCCTTCCCTTCATGCTTTCCCATTGGTTGACCCCTCATGCATTTGCTACATAATTTTGAATTGTAGAGCTGCTCCTAATCCAACAAAAATAAGCAAATTAATTGCTAATTCTTAGTTCTGTAGACAATCCATCCTGTTGTGCCCAAGAAAGGGTCTTGTACTCTGTGGACACGCAATTAACATTGGCATTGCTGAGCTTAAGTTTGGAGGGTGGGGGACAAGAGGGAAGAAACAAGATCATGAAGGATCTTAGGAAGAGAGCCTGGAATAAAAGGCAAGTTTCGTGCTTCTAAACAAGTAACCAGTTGTTCGTCCTTCTTTCCTTTGTTACAATGCATACTTCTGAATAAATCCTGGCTCCAATGAGTAGGTGGCAATGCAGAAAGCAAGGATTACTGATATCTGCTCTCCTTGCTTGGTTATTAGCAGCAAAATGTGTCTGGGCATTGAAGTTTGGGTGGTTGCTTACCAGCCATATACCTTAGGTAATTAACCACTTTAACTGGGTATTGGGCGAGTGAACTAAAAGAGTCTGCAATGTGCAAATCTAAGTTGAGGGCAGAGACTGGTTTCACTTCTATCTGTGTATCTTACTTGCCTCACAGAATGCCAGACATTCTTCATTAATGTTCCATGGCTGGCTGGATACTTTCATTTGCTGTGGCACCTATAATATTCACATGTTCATTTGGGCCAATGGGGGAACCTCATGAAGGTACTGCTCTATTTCCTCCCATTGATTGACTGGGGCTAACATCCGGGTCATCTAATAAGGATGGGCCACAAAGATGAACTCTGTCAACCAACAGAGAAGCCACAGTGTCTGAAAGGATCAACCGAACATTTTCTTAGCTTTCAGGAAAACTAAAATTCAGCTCCCAAGTCACCTGGCAGAGACCTCCAGCCTCAGCCACTGGCCTGGGTGACAACCTTGAAGTCTGATGGATCCCAGAGAACTGGACCCACTCATACTCCAGAGACTGAGGGACAGAGAGACGTCAAGGAATTCTTAAGAGCTAAGAACTTGTCTTAGTGAGAGATATCACTAGCTGGGATACTGGGGGGTCCAGTCTTACAGGAGTACATGAACAACAGCCCCACCATGCTTGCTTTCCTCTCAGACTCTTTTCTCAGTCCTATCTAGTGTATTTGATCACAGCGTACCTGGGGTTTGGTGAATGCCAACCATGTACAACGGAAGCACTCCTGCCTGAAGATGCCAGGGACCTGCTTCTGGAAGGCAGGAGGCCCCAGTGAAGGCTAGGATATTGTGTTAGCCTACCTTGTGGTTGGGAGCAGTCTCTTTCCTTTGACTGCGAGGCTGGAACTGCTGGGTCTTTAAGTCTACTTAAATCTCCCCCTCTATTTTGCCCCCGTGCAGGGGTGAAGAATTTGTCCATTCACTGATACCACACAGGACCATCTGGGGGTCACCTTCCTGTCCACTTAGGCCTCATAGCCCTGGGGAATGGGTTTGAAGCTTTGTCCTCTTGTTTGTCCTTTTCAGCTGTAGGTGTGGGCAATGGAGTGTCCGATAACATGCCCTCTGCATCTCTACTTCTTGGTTTCTCTAGCTAACTTCAAAATTTAGCCTTTTTAGGAAGATCTGAATTCAAGGCTCACCTCAGATGCGTTAGCTTTGTGCCTCTGGGCAAATCATTCAGCCTGTTTTGTCATCTGTAAAATGGGAATGCCTAGCTCATAGGCTTGTTGGGATTAAGTGGAAGAACATGTGAAGCTCCTTGCAAACCAAAATTTAGCCGCTCTTATAGATTGTTGGTAATGGATGGCCCCATCAAGAGAAACCAAGAAGTAGAGATGCAGAGGGCATGTTATCGGACTAGGAGCCCATACTAAGGCAGGTAGGGAGGCTGGATCATCAGCAAGAATGGGATGCACCCATCTCTCCTGTCAGGTTGGCTAACACGACAAAACAGGAAAATGATAAATGCTGGAGATGTAGGAAATAGGAACACTTACATTGTTGGTGTTGTGAACTGATCCAGCTATTCTGGAGACTAATCTTGAACTATGCCCAAAGGGCTGTAAAAATGTGCATACCTTTGACCCAGCAATACCACTTCTAGGGCTGTATTCCAGCAATCACAGTAGGAAAGGGACCCGTATGTACAAAAATATTTATAGCAGCTATTTTTGTGGTGGCAAAGAACTGGAAACCAAGGGGATGGGTAAACAAACTGTGGTATATGAATGTAATGAAATATTACTGTGCTATAGAAATGAAGAGCAGACAGACTTCATTATAACCTGGAACTGATGCTAAGTGAGGGGAGAACCACATTATATACGATTACAGACACATGGTATCTGGAAGGACTAACTTTGATAGACTTGACGCCTCTCATCAATGCAAGGTTCAAAGACAGCTCCAAGATGGAAAAAACTGTCCTCATCCAGAGAAAGAATCACGGAGTCTGAATGCAGACAGAAGCAAATTATTTACTTTTTCCCCCCTTATTTGTTTGTTTCACCTTTCTCATGATTCATTCCATTGGTTATAATTCTTTAAAACTAGACTATTATGTAAGTTCAATGTGAAGACATACGTAGAACCTACACTGGATCACATGCTGTCTTGGGGGCGAGGAGGGAGAAAATTTGGAACCCAAAACTTGTAGAACTGAGTGCTGTACATGAAAAAAAAATTAAAAAGAAAAATGGGATGCACCACAGAGTACTCAACAGGCCCTGAAGGTGGAGAAGGTGTAAGGATTGTCTTTGGTACATTCCATTTCAGACTAGGCCCCTAAGAATGTTTCCTCCACTTCTTACAGGCCTTCTCTCCTCACAAAGCACTACCCTCATTGAGGATCTTACTTCTTAAGGGGCAGCTGCCTGGAGTTAGTAAGACTCGGATACTTACTGTGTGACACCGAGCGAGTCACTTAACCCCATTTGCCTGTTTCTTCATCTGTAAATTGAGCCACAGAAGGAAATTCTGTCTTTGCCAAGAAAACCCCAAATAGAGTCAAGAGTGGGAGGACTAAAAAACTACTGAATAGTACTTCATGCTCAGTCTATTGCAATAACCTGAATCGGTCTCCCTGACTCAGGGTGCTCACACTCCTGCTTGAAAATGTGACACACTTACTCAACTCGTGGCTCCCTATTACCAGAAAATCCTGTTTGGCATTGAAAGCCCTCCATCCAAAGCCAGGGCCCTTATCTTGTAGGAATCTCCCACCATGTCCTTCTATGCTAGGACCCAAGACCAACCTCCTTGCAATGGAAGACTGTTGTTCATGCTTGGAACGGTCTGCCCCCTCACAAATGTACTAAACCCGATGCCACCTTCTGCAGGAGGGAGGCCTTTCCTGCTCCCCAGAGCTGCTAGTGCCCACTCCTTTCAGATTAATTGCCTATTCCGAGCATTTACATGTAGGACTGTTACCCTTAATATCCTTAAGGACAAGTCGTCCCACCCCACCTTTTTTTTTTGGGGGGGGGGGGGGGGTGAAGTGGTTTCCTTCTATCCCCAGTACTTAGCATGAAGTCAAATGCATGTTCACTGAATCAAAATATGATAGCATTTCAAAATGCCTAACAGATTTAGAAATCTAAACAGAATTAGAATGAACCATCAAAATGCTAGTGAATGTAAAAATAAACATTAGTTCAGAGCATGGGATTCTATATTTTATTTTAACAAACACCACTCACTTGGCTGCTTGATTCACAAGCTTTATTTACATTTGTCTACAGCATCATTTCTTAATGAAACAAACTAGTACAGTTTAGTGAAACTAAAGAAAATCATAATCATCAGAATTCTCTGTAATCTACCATTTGCTAAATTCATAAACTTGCATTTGCTAAGTACAGCAAAAGTATACAAAACACAAGAAGAAACCAATAGCAACACGTAGCTTCTAGGAGATCGTCCGATCTTCACAATTTAGAAGGTAAGACTTTCAAGAAGTCAGAGGCACAATTACAAGAGACTAAGTGTTCTTGTGCAACCTACAACTACATTTAGCAAAGAAAAGTGTATTTACATGTATGTACGTTATGTGTGTGCATGTGTGTGTATGAATGTATGCATGTATGAAATTGTGGCAAAGTTCAATTCTTTGCAAAAAAGATTATCAAAATATTTCTACTTAAAGCATCTTGCTTTCATTTTTCTATCAGTCCAAGAGAAAATTAAAACTAGTTTATTTTGAAATCAAGAATGCAATTTTGCTCTGGTTGCCTCCGTGTTAATAATTTTATTATTTCTACTCAATACTTTTTGAGTTCCCTCACTCAAATGACCAAACTGTTCCTTTTATCTTTTCTTAGTGACACAAAGGCACCAAACTCAACTGTTAACTTCCTTCCATATACTTACCTTGAGTTGCCACTCGAAGGAACTGTTAAGAGAAACCCCCCTCCCCCCTCCCCCTCTTTTAAACTGGAAGGCAGACTCAACGGAGTTCCAGAGACCAGATTTTGACACAGAAATCAAACAAATTCCTGAAAGCATTTTAAGCCATAAGTAATTTCAAGTGAATGGGGACAATGACAATTTCTTGTTACACCATGTAGGAACATTCATTTCTACTTCAGAAGGAAACTTCATGCAGAGTTTAAGAATAGTGAAATACATTAGGAGCCCATGGCTAATCCCACCTGAGTGCACAGACATCGGAATGACTGGCTAGCCTTACAACATACACTCTTTTTACACAGAGAATTTATGTTTCCCAGGTGGTTTCTCATTTTCCTCTTCCTTAAGAAGCCTCAGATTTTTAGCCCTGTTTACCCAATCATATGTGGGCTTTCAGGAACATGTCGCATCCAAGTTCTTTTAAGAAAACAAAACAAAACTAAAACAGAAACAAAAAACCACAAACTTACATTCACCACTATAAATCAATATTGGAAATGTTAACATGGCCAAAAGGCCATATGAGGAAGTTTTTTCCTTAAATAGCTGTGCCAAAGATATGAACACACGAGAGAAACACTCTTATCAGGCTGAGTGCTTAGACCCCCAAATTAATTCAGGGAGAAGCCATCTCCTCTGCTAACTTAGAAAGGGCCTGAATATTGTCTTAGGATGCAGTGCTGAGGAAAAGTAAAAGGGAAAAACAACGCCACAGTGCCCTCCAGACATCATGGTGCGCTTCTCATGGATTTCTACAATTTACTGTTGGTGAGCATAATCCTAAGCTGAGTGTCACTGACAAGGGTGACTATATGAAGACTCATTTATCTCCCAAACTGTTGGGACAGCCTGTTTCCATCTACTTCCCCACAGTCATTGGCGGTATGCCCAAAAGCTCAGGAAGCCTCAGGTACTTTTGTTGACTCAAACCCTAAAGTCAGCAGATTGTTTACCATCAGGAAATATTTGGAAATGAAGAACAACATGGTCATACTAGCAAACAAAGCTCTCTGGCAAATTAGATAGAGAAAACATGGAGTTTTAAATAATAGAACGATAAACACATAACAACTACTGGGGGGAGGGTATTATGGCTTAAAATGCTAATGTACTTTTAATTTCCAGAATGAACACAGCTGTAGTTTTCCAAAAAGCAACGACAGACATGCACCTCTACTAGCAGATTTAGCACTTCTGACCAAGTAAGACACCAAACTTCTTAAAAATATGCTTCATGCACTGTACTGGAATTTTTTTAGGTGTAAATTTTAATACATTATTTCTTTTTAGAGCTTGAACGGGAACCCGAATGGGATGATCCAGACGATGACCTGCGGCGCCTGGAAGATAAAAACGGAGAAAGCGTGCGAAGCACTGAGTGGGCGCAGACCAAGAGAGAGCAAACCAAACACCTTGATGGCAAAGGGGGCTTATTCTAAACTGGGACTGGGTCGAGAGTACGTGGAATTCGGGCTTTCAGTCTGTGCTATTAACAATACAATCGCAATTTACAGTTTCAGCAATAAAAAAAAATGACAAATGAAACTATTCCATCTCAAAATATAGCCAGCTCTCAATTATTTAGAACAAGAAAAGAAAAAAAGCCCATTCTGGCAACCAAACAGGGTAATGGTCACAGACAGTGCTGGGTTTTAAAGAAAACCCTTCCTCTTCAGGATGCCCTCCAAGATCCCTGTCCACTCAGACTCATTTAATTTCTAGGGCAATGTCAGCTATACATGTAGCTATCATTCCTACTTCAGCAAGGCTTAGTCTTATCTTCTAAGACATAACCTTATACCCTGAATTGTGCTCTGGAGTGTAAAATTGTAAGAGAAAAGCCAAGCTGCTGAGAAGGATGATGCTCCTAGGATTCATGTGCCCACACTACCTAGCACCTTGAGGGGCTCAGCTCCTGGTTATCTTCTATCTTCACTCAAATCTGACCTGAATGATGGACTATGCAAAGGCTTAAGAGGTGACGGAGCAGGAAACAAAGTGGCCTAAGCCAAGGGTTAGAATGAGAAATACAAGGCAGGAGATTGGAAACAAATAAAACCTTCTGCCAGGTAAGCACAGGATAGCAAAAAGAGAAAACAGAGTGGGTGTGAGAGCCCTGGGGCCTGAGGGTAGCCCCAGCGGGCAGTCTGAGTGTGAGCTGCTTCGGCATACGCTGGGGCATGGAAGGTCTGCATAGGAGGGACTAAGGAGGACTGCAAAGGGAACCATACAGCCTCAATGCCAGAGAGGCTCCAAGGAGGCAGATGGGGATCACAGCTCAGAATGCTGGGGAACAACAAGCACAATTGCCAATATCCTTCCACAGGAATAAAGCAGACAGTGACTGAGGAAGAGGAGGTCAAAAGACAAGGGGAAGGAGCTGAACAGGATGTTGAGGACACCAAGGGAGGAATCTCTTCTGAGCCACATTCTCAACCATCTCTGGAGTGGCCAGGGACTTGCTGGACAGAGCCTTGGGCTCCGGACAGACAATACCAAACTGAAGCTAAACTCCTGGGTTAATGTTTTGAAGACATGTGTTAGCTGCTTCCTTTCCGTTGCTTATTCAAAGATGGGCTAAGGAATAGTGATAAAAAATAAACAAGAATGAGAGAAGATGGAATGGAGACAAAATCCATCCTGGAATAACTGGGAGTTGGCTATAGTACTTATATCTAACATTTAAAAATGTCCATCAATGGGCAATTTGACCTATATCCTTCCTAGACAACAAAATTGGGTTTAAAACAAAATAGCATTATTTTAAAGTTGGAAAAGAAAGTGACTCAAATTCAACCCTTTCCCAATCCTTTAGTAAACGTATTCCACACTCAAATACACCCATTCTTATTTCTACAGAAACCCAAACCTTTCGGGTGACCGTGATCTGCTGCGTCTTTTTTTGCGATCACCGGGTGAAGAAGATCTAGAACGGCTTCGTTTTCTGCCTCTCTCAGGAGATGATGAGGAACTTGAATAAGATCTTTTTCGTGGGGAGGAAGACCCCCTGTGGGACCTGGAGCTGGATCTTTATTGATTGAGAAATAAATTAAACATTTAATTAAATGACAGAGCCAAGAACCCAACTATTTAGCTATCAGATCCAAGATTGATCATAAGTCTACAATGTCCTAAGGCAAATATACTTACTGCTTCCTCAACAGAAGACTCTGGTTCACCCATGAGAATAAGCTAATATTTCATGCCAAGGTTTTAAAACTTGTATCTTTTACTGCACTATAGACATGATGCATTCTCAGTTATTTTATATTTGCATCAGACCAATTTTTTCCTTCAAGTCACAGAAAAGGGAAGCAAAGAAGGAATGGAAAGCACAATGTACACTACAATGAAACATGTAATTGTGCATTTTAAAATGAACTTTTAAAATTAAACTTTCCCATTTAAGAAAAGCAAAAACATCAAAATACCTTCACAACAACTTCCTGAGGATAAGAAAATTATTAAATCCATTTGAAATTAGGCAACTTAACACAAGTTGCAATTGAGAAAGCAGGGATGGCAGTGGGAGAGAAGAGGGGAGGGAAGGAGAAAGAAACAGCAAATGTGTCAAATCATCATATACTTAAATGAAAATATAACCAATAATTTACTAAAACTGGTTTAAAACATTTACAAATCTCATTCAAGAAACACTATTCATGAAATATGACGTGTTGACATTCACATGTTTTACTCAGGGAAAAAAGGTGCATATTTTTAAGTGTAATGACTATTTTCACTCTCACTTACATAATTATGGCTGAAGCATTTAGCTCAAACATCCCAAAAAATTCACCTTTGGGCTGAGATTAAGAATAAAAAGCCCAAAAGGAGAATTCTTTGGAAAGTTGTGAGCAAGCAAAAATGTGAGGCTAAGAATGGAGGCTGCTCCACTGTAAACTGGGGGGAGCGGCAGTGCTCGCTTGCTAAGTGGCCTCTAGAGGGGCCCCTTCAAAACCCAGGCTGGCCCTGGCAAGCAGAGAGAACACGATGGCTTTCGGCGCCCAGGCCTGGGACTCACATTCTTCTTACTGCGGTAACGCCACAGAGAGCTCTAGGAAGAGTAATGCCTTGTTTGGCTTCTGGGTTTGAACACTTAATTTGCCAAAAAAGAAAAAAAAAACTCATGTTGTTAAGCTTTGATTGGGGCCTTTTGGATTCTTAAAATTGTCTTCTACTTCTTGCTAGGGGCCTCTGTAAGGCAGGTCTCAATAAATTATCTTAACAAATTAAAAAAAAACACTGCAGCTCTAAACTTGACTTTACTTTTGCACAAATAAAGTTTAGGACATTGTTTAATTTTTCTCCCCCCACCCCCCAATATTTTCAAGGTAAAGGCTACTAATACATGCTCAACCAGCACCAAGGTTCCTTCTTAGAGGAGCTGCCAACCTTATGACATGTCCTGGGCAGACACTAGATGGAAAGCTGGTATCTACTGCTCTGAGGCCCAAACTATTTTATGTAAAATGTCCTGGACAGTGGAATATTCCAATGGAATGCTAGGTGAAGCCACAAAAAGAAGGCAGATAGAAAAGGGGCCTCAAAAATGTCTCAAAAGGCTTGAATTTTGCTGAAATTACAAGGGAACTATTCTTGGTCCAGATGGTTATCTCTGGGCTAGTCCTTTTCTTGCTCTGGCCAGGAGGCATCTTCTAAGAGATGCTAACACACGCGTGGCATTGCTGTGTTGAGGGCTGAATGGGAGCTCCACCTCATTGGATCCTACCACCAACATAACGAATCATCATTTAAATTTAATCATGGGAATGTCTTGGCACACTGCTGGCAATGGAAACATTTCAGGGTGAGAAAATTAAGCTCAGGCAAGAGCATTAGTTTTCTAATGCTAACATAAAATTGACAAGTAAAAGCAAAACAAAGTTGTCAAAGCAGCAGCAGCAGCCACGCCCTCGGGTGCCTTTTGATTTCCTCTCTGCAGGGCAGAGCCAATGCTACCTCATTCACCTGGATTTCGACCCACGAGATCTCGAAAGTTCTCTGGAACTGGACCGAGACCTTGACCGGGAACTCGAGGAGCTTCCTGAGCGGGACCTGGAACAACAGGGAAGGGTTTTTCCAGCATCACTTAAGCAAGCCTTGGGCTACGAACACTGAAGGAAAGATGCACATGACATGGGACTTTCATGCAACAAGACAAGGATCTGGGATTCACATTTTCAAAACAAGTATCAACGAGGACCTTTTCCTTGTAGTCTTTGGCAAAGCTTACATGGACTTGTGAACCATTACCAATAGCCTAGTTATTTTCAAATTTTATTTAAAAAAAAAAAAAACAGCTGTCACTTCCTAAAATGAACAAAAAATACCAACTTTACTCAAAATTCATCAAAACTCTCTAAGAACATAGAAAGATGTTACTACCATCACTATAACAAGAAATGAGTGTTTTTCTAGGTTCATGGCTAAAAATTCTGATTCACTTTCGACTTACATTGAACCAAACTGGGGAAGCGGGACCTGCATTTGTAGGGATTTCCACTCTCTCCCCACTTTTCTTTATGACTCAGCAGATGCTACTTCAAGGTTGACTCATTTCTATTTCTAGTTAGTAAGAAGATGTCAACAGGTTGGTCTACCTTCCCCTATGTGTTTCAATCAAGACTACTTTGTTGAAACACTGAAGGGAGAGAAAGCTAACCAAGTCCACCTTGTGGAAGTGGGAGGGAATGGAAGCCACTTTTTGTTTCAGGTGCCTTTAGCAGAAGGATATGGAAAACAGAAAGGCCAGGCATTTCTATTAAGATATATTCATTAACCTACCATCGGAAAGCCAAGTTTTCTAACTTGTACCAAAGACCTGAAGAAGTAATTCTGTGATCTTAAAAACAAAACTTAACAAATTTTTTTTCTTCAAGAATGCTTTCAGTTTTTATTAAGGTTTGAAAAAAAGAGAATGTAATAATAGTTTATTCCTTATATGCCACTACAATTTATTACCCACATCATTCATTACTTTATAAAACATACCAAGTTACTTGAAAGAAAGAAATCATGGCAATTTAGGGCATTAATGATTTTCTACCTGAGCTTTTCTCTTCAATCATAGAATTTAATTACTTCAGGGAATGACTATGGATAAATCCACAATACCAAAGTGAAACCCACTTAGTCTTGCAATGATCTCACTGTACCTAGGCATCACAAAATAGGAAGTTATGCTCAGGTACAAAGATCTCAACAAAAAGGACAAACTAGAAGAAACTAGAGCAAAAGAAGGAAAGGACTACTGGTTTCTACCAACCGCTTTTCTGCAGGTGAGCTTAACTTCAGGCTTATTATTTGATGCAACATGCTATCACTGTGTACAACTTATAACACAACTACACAAAAAAAAATAGTTCCATCCCAAGTACTGGAGTCAAATAGTGACAGGAATTTGAAGGAATGGCAACAAAAGACATTCTAACTGCTCTAGCATCGGCTACAGTTAAAAAGTAAAAGAATTCAACTCAGTTCTGATCCACCCTCCCTCAGAGCAACACAGCAGTGGTACAATCATGGATGTCTGAGTCTGTGGTGAGTCACTGACAGCTTCAGAAAAGTTAAAAGAGGCCTCTCTAGAGACACAGACAGACAGACAGACAGACACTAGTGACAGGAGACATTCACTCCTCCATGTCCTAGCAGCTTAAATCTTTTCATTCACTTTTCCAGAATGTTAAGAAACGTCAGCACAAAAACTTAAAAAGTGCTCTTTAACAGGCAATGGCTCCATTCAAGAGTCTTATCTGAATGTTCCCACACTTGGAAAGAGGTTAAGAAAAGGGAATAAGCATTTACCTAGTGCCTACTATGTGCCAGGCACTGTGTTAAATGCTGGGGATACACAGAAAGGAAAAAAAACAACATCAACAGTTAACACTAACACCTACACAGCACGCCTACTACGTGCCGGACACTGCATGAAGCACTTTATGGTTATTGTCTCAGCTCGTGCTCATGATGGCCCTGGGAAGTGCTAGGATTATCCTCATTTTATGGAGAGAGAAACTGAGGCAGACAGCATTTAAGTGCCTTGCCCAGGATCACACAGCTGGGAAGGGTCTGAGGTCAGGTTCAAACTCAGGTCCGCTGTGCCACTCTGGCTGCCCAAGAACAAGGCAGATCTCTACCCTCATGACTTTCATCAACTTAATGTTTCTTCACAATTAGGAAAAGACCAAATGTGTCTTGCACATTAATAAATGTAGATACGTGATTTTAAGTGTCTATTAAGGCTGAACAATCTCCCATTTAGCATTTTATTTGAACGCTTCCCAGGTAAATTATTTCAGTAAAGGAGGTACAGGACTAAAATATACAATACCTTTAAAGGAAGTCTCATTTTAAATCTTAATTTTGGAGAGGGGTTGTATAAAAACCACATTAACACATTAAAAAGCCGAATGCATTATCTAAAGGAAACCATTTGTTATCAAAGATGAACTCTTTTAAAATAAAGTTGAAACCTTAATTCAATCAAGGAAAACCAAAATGTGTAAATAAAGAAGTTAGATACTGACATTTTGCCTGGTGTTACCCTTGACCTGTACCCGTTTACCTGGACCTAGACCTTGAGCTTGAGTGGGAGGATGAGCGTGAGGAAGATCGGGAGTGGGAAGACCGAGACTTGGATCGACTTCTTCTGTGGGATTTCTTTTTATTGCCATCTTCCTCTTCACTGGCATCAAGATTATATTTTGATAGATCTGCATCATCTTCATCCTCATCCTAATGAAAATGTATCCATCAGAATCCATTAGATTTAGAAATCTAGGCATTAACATAATAAAAACTCTGTCCTGTGTGTCTGGCACAAGCCGCTTAGAGACAAATCTATTATTTATCTCAGCAGGCTAGCTCAGAGGAAAATGAAATCCAAAAAGCACCTTCCCCCGCTAACTGAAAAATCACTCTCAAACAAGCCATTTCTATGTAGAATTGATAATTTCAGGACAAAAGAAAAATTCCCCAGGAAGATTAAAATGAGGGTACAAAGTTCAATTTCAGGTTGTGATCCTTCAAAGAGAACTAGAGACATATCCATGGTGGGATGGCATCCTCAGAGATGATGTCTTCCTGGTCACCAGGGTCTGGTCTCAGTGTGGCAAAAGGACAACCTTCCACAGCTTAGTGGGGACAGTATCAAGGGATGCTGCCTCCATTCTCTGTAGAAATCTCTCCTCTGAGAATCCTGCCCAGTCTGGTCATGGGTGAACTCAACAGACTTTTCTTGTTATTGAGAACTGAATTAAAGACCCATTTCCTTCTAATCTGACCACTATAAACAAGATAAAAGTTTCTTAGCTTTTGAGGAGAGCCCTCCACGAACTTGACTGCGAATAGATAATGATATTCATAATAATTAGCAGTGTGTGTGACTTCATTTTTATTCTCATAACAACCCAATTGTTTGCTGAGGTTCAGTAGTGTCGGACTCCTTGTGACCTATTTTGGCAGAGATGCTGAAGTGGTTTGCCATTCCCTTCTTCAGCTCTTTGAAAAGAGGAGGAACTGAGGCAAACAGGGTTAAGTGACTTGCCCAAGGTCACAGAGCTTGTAAGTATCTAAGCTGGATTTGAACTCAGGTCTTCTTGATTCCAGGCCTAGTGCTCTATCCACTGCACCACCTAGCTGCTTTATCCCCATTTCACAGAAGAGGAAACTGAGGAAGGCAATGGTTAAATGCTTTGTCTAGGGTAAAAAAGCTAGTCAGTGTCTGAGTCTGGAATTGAACTCTTGTCGCTATCCTCTGAATCTCATTAAGACTGATGTACAGATAAGGTTTTCTATTCCAGGAAGAACAAGGACACCCTTCAATACTGTGTCTCAATATGTCAGAAGACTGGAAAAAGAAAAGCTCTAAAGCTATATGCTCCCTGCCTAGGTTGTGGTTCCACAGAATATCTTCAAATGCCAACATAGTCAGCAAGGAGGTAGCCCAGGGTTCAGGAGCTCTCCGCAAGGACCAACGAACAAGTCAGCCAAGCTTAAGCCTGCGCCAGGCCCAGCTAGTGGTGTGAGGGCAGGGCCATTACTTCATGCCTCTCCATTTCCATCAGGGTCCAGGCTGAGACAACTGGAATAGGGTTCTGGGAGGGTATAACTTACTCCATAAAACATGAAAAAGGGGAGTGTGCGTACGCGTGTGCGCTCGCGCTGGGGAGAGGGAACTATTCAGAAGGTTTACTGGCATGAGGGAATCCAGGCACCCAAGGAGGAAGTGTGGTGGAGAGAACTGAGTGGAACAAAAACAACAATGGAAAAAGGAACAGAAGCACATTTGTTATTATCAGGACAGAAACGTGAAATGTCACCAGGTTGGTTGGGGCAGAGGCATGCTATTCTGGAAGAGGGGCAGGAGCCACAGCTCCTTCAGTCTTGACTCACATTGATAACTCCATCCATCCAAATTCTATTTTGGATCTGATTCTCATAAGAGAAGAATCAGATACTGGGGTAAAATAATAACCTTTGGGAGTCAGGGGTAGAGGAAGAGAAACCCACCCCTCCTGTTTGTGGTGGAGAAAAGGCAATCTGGGCAGCACCTGACCTAGATTTGGGGAGGTAAGATTTAAAGGGTTTTGAAGAAGGAATGGTAGGACACCATGGAGTTGGCCAAGGAGGGATAAGAAACTCAAGAGTGAAATTCCAAACAAGAAACAATTCTGAGGTCCATGTGAACATGAATGTGGAGATCAGTGTGAACATCCCGCTCGGGTTAGCTAGGCTGATAACAGGAGAAGGGTGGCCTGGGCCTGGGCCTGGGCCATCAGTGCTAGGTGCTAAGTCTCTGCAGCTGAGGAGGAAATAATAAAAAGGTGCTACTTCGGGTTGATTAATAAGTAAGTGGCCACAGAAAGAAGGCAGGGTGTTTAACGAGGATTACACAGCCTTCCCTCTGACCAGAAGACAGCCCTGTAGCTGGGAAAATAAACAAAAATGGCTGATAGGGAATTAATATCCAAAATAAGTAAGGGCACAGCACCTCCCTGTGACAGCTAACTTTGAGTCACCTGGCCCCGAAGAATACAATCCTCTATTAAAAATCACAATCGTGGGGCAGCTAGGTGGTGCGATGAGGACCTGAACCAGGAGGACCTGAGTTCAAATCTGGCCTCAGACACTCAACATATGTACTAGCTGTGTGACCTTGGGCAAGTCACTTAACCCCAACTGCCCTGCCCCCCACCCCAAATCACAATTGCTAACATTTACATAGCTCCTACTATGTGCCAGGCACTGTGCTGAACACTGGGCAATTATTATCTCAACTGATCCTCACAACAACCCTGGGAGGTACAAGCTTTTATTATCCCACATTACTGATGAAGAAACAGAGGCTAAGGGACTAGCCAAGGTCACTCGGCCAGTCCCATCTCCCTGGCGCCAGGCCCAGCACTCTACGTCCTGCCCCAGTAGCTGCCTCCTTCTGCAATCAGAGGATGTGACTGTTGAACTACTATCAGGGATATTTAAAGGATCCCAGAGAATGGAATAAGTCCCATAAGACTGGAGAAAGACAAATGATGTCTCAACCTTTAACAAAGGGAAAAGAACAGAAATTTGCAAAATATAGGTTAGCGAATTTGACTTGGACACCCAAGTAAACCCCTCTTAAAGGGATCATTAAAGAGACAACGGACTGTCTGGAAAAGGAAATGGTGGCATAAAGAACAGGCTGTGATAGGACAACTTCACGTGCCCCTCCAAGTTACTGAATCTGATCCACGCAATGCTGCTCCAGGTTTTTGTAAAGCATATGCACACTTCTCTTTTGGAGCAACAAAGAGATGGAATATGACAAGGTTGGTCCAAGTGGCCACAATATCTGCATTCAAAAGGGTTTGCTGACAACTTGGCAGGTGTGGGGGTGTCTAGGAATCTGTACACACACCCCTCAGAAGACAGCCCTAGTGAACTACTTCTAAAACCCACCAATGCTGGGAGAAGCCAGCACCCACTGCATGAGTCAGACTCCAGAAGGAACATCGATTATCAGGGACTAAGCCTGCACTAGAACACTAAGGGGAGTACTCAGAAATGGACTGTGTTCAAGAATTAAAGATCTTTAATATTCCAGCTCAAAATAGCCCCAAAACCCAAAACCAAATCCCAAAGTACAAGGTGGGCAAATCCTGGTTAGGCATTGACAGTCCTTTGAGAGATGTGAAGGCCTGAGTGGAGCTGGCAGTGGGACACAGTGGCCCAAAGAGCTGTGGGCATCAGCAGGCCAAGCTTCCAGGAATAAGGGGGCTTGGCCCCTCCAGACTCCACCCTGGTCAAGTGAGATCTGGACTATTATTTTCCCTTCTGGGTACTATCTTTCATCAACCATGATCA
Organism: Trichosurus vulpecula; assembly: GCF_011100635.1. Taxonomy (NCBI): domain Eukaryota; kingdom Metazoa; phylum Chordata; class Mammalia; order Diprotodontia; family Phalangeridae; genus Trichosurus; species Trichosurus vulpecula. The sequence goes on along the minus strand of NC_050576.1, from coordinate 8,363,096 downwards.
ACTACTGAGTGCCCAGGGGGCAAACCAGGCAGGCAGCAAAAGGCTCCAGGCTAACACCAAATATGAATCAGCCATTCCCCTGCAGAAGATCAAGAGACATGATGTCTGTTTTCTACTTTCTGGAGAGCTCTCATGTGGAGGAGGGATCAGACTTATTCCCCTCCTAAGCAGATGGCAGCATCAGGAGCAAGCAACAGGTGCAAAGAGGCAAAGTCACGCTTTATGCCAGGAAAACACTTCCTCACAATTAGAGCTAGTCCGGAAAAGACCTGGCAGGAAAAGATGCCTACCTTCAACCAGCACTTAAGAGAACCTATATTGGTGTGAAGAGGGACAAGCCCCCAAAGAAGCAGAAGACAAAGAATCAAACTTAGATCTGATATAATGTCAAACTGACCCCCCCCCCCCCGCCCCGGAATGGATGAGGACCTGCTGCCAGGCCAAAGGTAGATGAGCTGGCTGCCAAGGCCTCCCCTGCCAATGCTAAAACCCCATGACTCTGTGAACAGCATTTAACTAAAAAGAGAATGGGCAGTCTCAAGGCCACACAGAGCTAGCTCCCCTACTCCCACCCCACCCCAAGCATTCAAAGGGAGAACAGATGACCTCATAACCACCTGCCAGAAGGATCAGGGGCTACGCACTTGAGACAAGAAGTTGTGACAAACGGCATCTGAAGTCTCTTTCGATAGTGGAAACGTATGATTTTGTAAGCTTAAGATCTAGCTTTGCCACTCAGTTTTTCTTGTAATCATGGATAAATTACTTTAAAATATACTTAAAAATAATGACTCGCCACCAAGAGTGGTTGTGGCGTGTTTTATAAAAATTAGATGGGAAATGATGCTGAAAAAAAAAACACATGGTTACCTCATCCAACTTATACTTGGATAGATCTTCATCCTCATCCTCTTCTTCTCCCTCTGATTCTTTATCTTCAACTTCCTTTAGGATTGAGGCAGGTCCAACTGCTTTCCCTCTATACTTTTTCTTTTTCCGACCAAACTAAATAGAGAAAATAGAATCTCTCCTTAGCCAACTAGAAACATGTCTGTTTTTGAGTCGATGTTTGTACTTTGTATTTTGCCCTGAAGTTCAGGGTGCTGGTTTTTTCCCCTGAACTAAGTGAATGATATTTGTATGCTGAATTAAAGTAAGCTTGTCAACCCCTTCACCTTGCATTCCTTACTAAAGCAGATCAAAAGAACCTGTGCTTTTGCAGTGTGCTGGTAGCGTTCTTGTTGTTGGCCTTGTGTTGGTCTTTCACTCACACAACAGCTGCTAGCCAGACTGTTGAAACACGTTGTTATTCAGTTGTGTCCTCTTTGTGACCCCATTCCAGATTTTCTTGGCAAAGATAATGGAGCGGTTTGCCATTTCCTCCTCCAGCTCATTTGAGAGATGAGGAAACTGAGGCAACCAGGGTTCAGTGACTTGCCCAGAGTCACACGGCTAGAAGCGTCTGGGGTCAGATTTGAAGCCAGGTTTTCCTGACTCTAGGCTGAGCCATACATAATTTTAATATGAACGCACTCAAGTTGTGTAGGAAATAGAAACGGCAATTTTGTCAAACAAAAATTAAACACAAATGTTCATTTCCCTTTCTTTGCTCTCCAGATACTTGGTTACTATAATGCACATTCCATTTCCATGCTTCCCATCAGATTTACCTCATCATATTCTCCATCTGATTCTTCTCGTTCAATATACTCCACATTTTCTCGTTCATTAAAACCTCCACCATAGCCTAAAAAAAAAAAAAAGATTACCTAAGTTTTTATCATACATTTATACCTAGGAAAGATTATGTGCTTATTTATTAAATGGTCTGAATTTTCACTTCTGGTTCTGGGAATCAGAGCTGTAAGAAATGGCCCAAGCTAAAGCCAACAGAACACCCTCCCTTTCCCCCTTCCCTCCCCTCTGCCACAACTGTCACAAGACCTAGCTCAGTGGCTTTCTCCTCTTTTGGGAAAGGATGCTGAACTGTAGCACAAGGGCTGGGCAAGAGCTCAGTGCATGAAGGTTATTTTTTAAAAAAATTTCATTGTACCTAAGTCTGAATATCATTTACCAATAAATTAGTAAATAATGACGCTCATCTCTTTCCCCCTCTTTCAGATGGCTACCATCAATCAATTTATTAAGTACTTATAAAGTGCCTACTATGTGCCAGGCACTGTATTGGGTACTGAAGATATAAATACAGTGGATAAAATAATCCCTCCCCGGATGGAGACAGCATTCTAAAAGAATCAGAGAAAAGAGAAAAAACAAATCCTCATATAAAGGAATATATTACAAACGTCAAGATCATGGAATGGGGGAGGGGAATGCATGTCCAGTGGGGCTGGAAAGGCAGGTTGAGCAGGGCTTGAATTATGTTTGATTCTACCAGCCACAGGAAGCCCATGGTGTTTACTGTGTAGGGGAGGATCAGGTGTGCTTAGGTAGCTATGAGGAGGGAAGCAAAAGGAAGCAGAGAATTGAGGAGAACCAAGTAGGAGGCCTTAACAAAGCTCAGGCTAATACTATTATAGTAAGTCTCACAAATCTGACAGGCTTTGGTCATACCACTGAACTCTGGTCTTCCTGACTACAGGCCCAGCCTTCCATCCACTGGGCCACTGAGATACCTCTGACATAACACTAACAAAAGAGATAAGGCTGAGAAGGAACAATCAAAATGGGAAAAAAATTAAAAAAAAAAAACCCAAACAGCTAAGAATCCAATTTGAGGGGTGGAGGGGACTTTTGAGAGCTAATCCAACTGCCTCATCTTACTGATGAAGAAACTGACTTGAGATCAGTGACTTGCCCAAAGTATTAAGTATCAGAAGCCAGGTCTGGTTGGATTTCTCTTCCTACTAAACACTATCGTTATTTTAGTGGAAAAAAAATGTAAAAAAAAAAAGTGTTCTTGGTGAATATATTTGTAATCTAATACTGTTTTCTTTTTCATTGAGGTGATTTCACTGGCACAGGAAGTTCTGAGTGAGGAAACTCTCTTTACCAGGGCCCATTTGTACCCTGTCTGCAGTGTTAGACCCTAGAACTGCTTAGAGCCCCAACCTTCAAGGGACTCAAGGGGGTGGGGTGGGGTGGGGTGGTGTGTGTGTGTGTGTGTGTTCCCAAGTCAGCTTTCTTTCCACCACCAAGCTGCCACTCTAAGCAATTTTCAGTGTATATCTATACATACTTTCTCTTTGCAGATCTAATTTTAAGAACGTGGCTTATATTTAGGTCAACAGCATATGCCTAAAATTACACATCTGCCTATATTCTCTGCAACATTTAGTACATATATTGATAACTTCATCTTTACTAGTCTACGCATTTCCTCCTTATAGTTTGTGCAATGTAATGTAACATCCAAGTAATGTTTATATGTTGATTGCTTTCGGAAAGACTTTATCAATGCACATATGAGTGGCCTTTTTCCACTGTCATGAACAATAAATTTATTGCATTTGTTAATTGTGGTCCAATAATATTTAATAACAACATAACTCCATGTGATGCCAATCAGTGATTAAAGATCTTCCCCTCCATTCAACAGGCCTCAGGTGGGGCTAGTTAAGTGAAACTTGATTAGAGGTTTGTTTGTAGACAGACCTACACCCTTTACTGACTAGGTGCTAAGCCCCAGGCCTACACTCTTGCTGATTGGCCATGAAGCCTTAGGACCCTAAAAGAGTATATATAGCCAGAAGGCAGCCATTAAAGTGAGAATTCAGCCCAGGGAGAAGAAGTAAGATGACAGAGCTGAGAATCTGCAGAGAGCTCAGAGACTAGCAAGTTACAGAACTCAGAGCTTTGGAGAGAGGACAGAACTAGAGAGTACAGAGCTGAGAGTGGAGACCAGGGAGCTGAGGAGACCAGAGAACTGAGAATCTACAGAATGGAGAGTCCAGAAGATTGCAAGGACTTTTGCAAATCAGAGTGGATCCCTGAAAGACAGGCACACTATAAAGAGGCCTAATGGAGAAAAAGAAGCAGGAGTATATTCTAAATCAAAACAGCCAAGGCACAAGGGGAAAGCAAGGCTTCTGAATGAGCACTGAGACAGGCAGGTCCGAATCATGGAGGCCCAGAGAGTCAAAGACTAGAAGCAGGAGCCAATGAAAGCTTTCAAGCACAGAGGGACATGTTAAAAAGTCAAGGGAGAGAATCCAAGCCATAAAGACAGGCGAACTCCCTCATCTTCACCAAGCCTGTTGCCCTCCTCCAGACACTCTACAGCTTCCTGATGCCTTTCCAAAAACTTGGTTCCCAGAAGTAACTTTGTATTCTGGAAGTGGTGTCAGAATACCTCAAGGCCATCACTTCCTAATCATGTGTATACTAAGCACCTGAAACAGGTGAAGATCCTCAGATACTTTTGCTTCCACAATACCATGCTGATTGCAATTGCTGTCCAGCTATGCTTCCTCCAGAATCTATTCGCTTCAGGATCCCACTCTCCACAGCAGTTTTCCCAAACCCTGTAACCTCCTCTGGCTTCTTCCCACCTGCTCAGCTCAGACCCTGGCCTCATATTTCATGGAAAGGACTGAGGCCATGGGCCATGAGCTCCCTCTTCTCTTCAGCTCCCATAGTGGCATTTGGTCACTCTCTCCTTCACCTGTCATGTGAAGAGGTGGCCCTAACCCTTGTCCTTGCCCAGGCTAACCCCTCTACCTGTACAAGCTCTTCTGTTCCTACCTGTCTTCTCCATTATACTGCTCCTTCAACCATCCCCTCCTCTCTCTCACCTTCAGTCTCCTACTGGCTACAAACATGTCCATGCTTCCCCCATCCTGAAAAAACCCTCACTTGATCCATCGACCCATGCTAGCCATCATCCTCTATTTCTCCTCCCTTGGATGAGCAATCTTGAAAAGGCCATCTACAAAAGAGGCTTCCATCTTCCCTTCCCTCACTCTCAACTTCCTAGAGGTTGTGTCCAACCTCATCATTCAACTGAAAGTGTTCTAGCCAAAGTTACTGTCATAATCAGGCCAAATCCAACGCCCTTTTCCCAATCCTCATCCTTCTTACCCTCCCTGAAGCCCTGATCACTGGCTGACCACTCTCTTCTCCCTAGGTATTTGTGACACTATTCTCCTCTCCTGGTTCTCCTCCTGTTCATGGGACCCTTCCTTCTTAGTTTCCTTTGCTGGGTCTTCCCCTAGGGCAGAGGTAGGGACTGCAGCCTCAAGGCCATATGTGGCCCTCTAGATCCTCAAGTGTGGCCCTTTAACTGAATCCAAACTTCACAGACCAAATCCCTTTAATAAAGGGCCGAAGGTTCCCCACCCCTGCCCTAGGTCATATCCTCTCACCAGGGGAGTCTCCCAAGGCTTTGTCCTGGGCTCTGTCCTATTATACCCCAAGTTGACAAATTACTGGGCTGAGCTAAGAATAAATTTTTACACATTTAAAATAAAGTTTTATTGTACTCAAAAATGTAAAAATCATTCAGGTGTGACCCACTCCTGAATACCTCTAAGCAGAGGATTCTGGCTCTCTTTGCCCTCTGCTGACCTTCGGCCTCTCCCTGCCCCTAACTTTTCTGGAACTCACTCTGTCCTTATCACATTCTCACCTCCTTCAGTCCTCACTAAAGTCTCACATTCTCTCCCAGTCCTCCTGAATCATAATGCCTTCCCTCTGGAACCATCTGCTTATGTTTTTGGTACAAGGCTGTTTGCGTGCTGTCTCCCCATTAGACTGCTCCTTGAGAACAGACTTTGTCTTTCTTTATATTCCTGGTGCTTACCAGCTCAGTGCCCGGTACATGGTAGGTGCCTAATAAATGCCTGCCTGGCATATATTAAGACATTTTTGGGTTTTGGTTGTCATTAGCTATCCCTTCCAGTTTTGTGCAATGTGCAAATCTGCTAGTATTGCTGTTCAGACCTTTGTTCACATGACACCTGGGCTACAGAACTAGACATTCCTCCCTCATTAAATCAAATCATTAAAGCTCATTCCTTGAGTCCTGGCAGTCCCACAGACCTACCCAAGTGCCTAACCCACACCATTCTAGCTTTTCCAAAAGAATAGCCTAAGAGAATTCCCAAGGTCCATAACAAATAGCCTTCCCTCTCAGACTTCAAGAACAGTGTTTTCCAGTTCTGTGTATTATATTCCATTACATCATAAGCTCTGTGTGGGCAGGGACTTGAACGAAGCACATGACAGATCTGTATGAAATATTCGTTCAATCACCACCATCTAGTTCCCTAATGCTGTCCTGTTTTCATTAGCTGTGGAATGAAGATAATATCTTCACCACTGACTTTGCTGAGAAGAACAAATGAAATCATGCACATCCAAAAATGACTCTGGACCAGCAAAGTGACAGAGATATCTGCTATTACTTTTATACTAAGATTAAGGTTGTACAGTTGATATATTCAATTATACTTAAAAAAAAAATCCACTACAGGGCCACCAAGCCAGAGGATACTGTGGTTGTGGTTGAATTAAACTGTCCGGTTTTACGTCAGGGACTTTCAATGGTACATTTTTTTTTCAGAGCACAGTGTACATGGAAACAGGATCTGAGAGTAAACTAGGCCCATTTTCTGCACGCGTATATGTTGCTGGGGTAAATATATCCCAAAGTGTCTGCGTTACTTTCTGGCATATGGCTGTTGGCATTGACTCTTGCGTGTGACGACAAACTGAAAATAAAACTGGAGTAATGAATGAAAAGGTGAGTATGAACCACCATGTGAATTGTTTTTTGTAGGTAAAAGGAAGAGCATTCCTCAACGCCAGTCATGCTTTTAAGAATCACTAGCCTTCTTCAAGTGTGACTGTAACTTACCTGTCCTTTCCTCCAGCTTGGCGTACTTCGGAGTGTTGCACATATTACACTCGGATCTCCTGGCCCAATTCACATTACTGCAGCTTTAGAATGGAGAGAAGAGCATATTAATAGAATGTAGCAGCCCATCAGAAAAGACAGAGGAAATGGAGACAAAAACAACGAGAAAATTAAAAGTGGAGCTAACGTGCAGCACCATAAAGAGTAAGTTATTGAGATGGAAAATTAAGAGACTTGTGCCTGAGTTTTGGATAAGATGTAAACTTTTTAACTACTCAAGGAGAGAAAAATAATCTCTAAAGTAAACAGAGTGGAGTTTTAAAGACATGTCTTTACTTCAGGGAACAAGCCAATAAATTCCAGGCTGAAAGGAGGCTCTCCGAGGGATGTTCCAATTCTAAGATTCTCTAATATATAATGAATTCAAAATATGGCTCAGTCTCTGAACTTGTGCAAATCTATTAAGAACTCCAAACTCCAACTTTCAAGTTTAGTGTGACAGCAATTCCCATACTAAATGCTCCAGCAGCCAGTGTATACTTCAAGACAGTGTAAGAACGGAAAATCGCACTTTGTACTGTCTGAAACATCAAACTTATGCCAGCACCTTTTAATTTGAAACACTTGTACTCAAGTTCATAGTGGAATCAAGAATAGAATCTGGGAAATCAACAAGAAATTAAAAACCAATTTCAGTACCAGAGGCCAAACATGACTGGAGCCCCACTTAACAGCAAACCAAGCTAAACAAATTTCAGGGGGAAAAAATCATAGGTTGTGCAGCTATAAATGCCATCAGAGACCATCTAGTTCAACATCTTCTCACATGTGGGGAAAATGGGTTGCAGAGCTCTGGCCTATGGTGCCAAAGGCTGCCTGGGTTATGGCTGCTGAGCTGAAAGCACCTTCACTCTGTCATCCTGCCCCAGGAAGGCAGAACTTCTAAAAAGCCAAATTAAACTTCTTAGGATTCCTCCACACAAACAGGAAGATGAACAAATGATACCAAACCTTTGGATGATAAAAGCAGAATTTCTCTCAAGTACTTGAGTGTGTCTAATCACAACACCTTACAACTGGGAAGTGGCCTTGAAGACCATCTATCCCAGCCTTCACTGGGTAATGAAGAAACTGCAGAAGGGAAGTGGAGTGAACGAATATCAAAATAGCAGCACTAGACCAAGCCCAGCTCTCCTGACTCACAATCAGCCCAGTGATGTTCCACCTACCACACAAGGCTGGGATGTGCTTTTATTCAAGTTTATTTTGTTATGGTGATTGTGTATGCTTACAGGCAAAAACGTCCTATGAACAGCTGAGATGGGGCAAAGAAAAGAGAATTCAAAGGCCTTTTACAGAACAGGGAATATTAATTACAAGAAAATGACAACAGGACAATCTTTTGGATTAAAAGGCTTCTCTACTCTGCCCAATGACACATTTAAAGAAATTAGGGTGAATTTTTCCCAGAGCATTTTTTAATAGAGAGATGGCCTTAAAACTCTATCTAATTCCATGCATATCTGAAAAAGCTGGCAATACCAGTGTCGTGGTTCTACACACAGATAAGGTTGTGAAGTCAAAACAAAAGTGATTCCTAAAGACCTACGTTTTACATTGCCAGTCATTAGCACTAAATAGGCCCCGGCTCTTCTCAGCGAGGGTCTTTCCAATTTCAGTCCCACCAGCTTTCATCATCTTGGCTTCAGTTGTTTTTTCTGCAAGTAGAAGAATAAAGATATGAAAGGTGGAGAACTAGACTAAATTATCTATCTGGTCATGAGGCAATGCTACTTGTATATTTACCTCGACCACACCGGTTACAGCTGGTTCTTCTCGCAAAGTTTACGTTTCCACATCTAAAACAAAGTAAAACACACTTCAGAGAAGTCCATTACACATCAAGCACCCTTTTTTTATACACAGTACTACTCTGAGAATCTTCCTAATTATCTTGTGATAAAAAATACTGGCTTTTTCTGTTTCATTTTTCAGTTGTGTCTGACTCTTCATGCCCCATCTGGGTATTTTTAACAAGGATATTGGTGTGGTTTGCCATTTCCTTCTCCAGCTCATTTTATAGATGAGGAAAGTGAAGCAAACAGGGTGAGGTGATTTGCCCAAGGTCACATAGCCAGTAAGTGTCTGAGGTTAAATCTGAACCTGTGGAGAGTCTTCCTGACTCCAGGCCCAGCACTGTAACTACTGTGCTACCTAACTGCCTACTAGATTTTAAAATGTCTATAAAGCATTAATTGTAACTATCTGGTCTCAGAAAAAGAAAAATAGATCAACAGATGAGAACACATGGTCCAAAGTCAGTAAGTCAGCAAGTATTTACCAAGTATTTACTATGAGCCAGGCCCACCCTGTACACTAAGTGCTGAGGATACAAAGAAAGGCATTGTAGGGTTTGGGCTCCATAAAGCATGCCATACACCACAGTAAGGTAACTGAATAAAGCAATCTGAGATTTTTCCATGCGCACACAAAACACCTTGATGTAGAGCTTTTAAGGCAGAATTCTGCTTTGTTGAATCAGTGCTTACCAAGCATTTACTATACGCTAGGAACTGGGATAGATCTTGGGGACACTGGCACAAAGAATAAAACAATCCTTACTCTCAAGGAATTTACCTTCTAATGTGGGAAATGAATACATATAAAATATGTACAAATATACGTACGTATAAAGTGAATACAAATATAAACAAAGTGGTTAAACAGAACTTAGTGAGATTAAAATATGTGAGTATATATAAAGCACACTGAAAACTAGGAGGCGGGTTACTATTTGACAGGCTCTTGATGTAATAAGATTCATGACATCCACAAAGGTCTGGTATCCTTTCCTCTTTCAGGTCCCTTGAGAAGCTGTCACTGAATGCCCTCAAGACTGTGCCACTTCCTGCACAGCTGCTTTGTTTTGTCCCTTCTTTGTTTTCCACAGAAGACCGTGACAGGGAGGGTTCAACAACGGGGGCAGCTCTGAGAAAACAAAAAAGCTTAACCCAAAATCCAGTGCAATACCTCTCCACTGTCTTCCCTCTGGTTTCACCCTCAAATGCCCCCGGATGCTGTAGCTTAGCTGACTTCCTCACTGAGCCTTTGGCGAACTTGCTTTCTCTACGCTGCTTCTCCACAGCAAATGAAGTGACACTTCCATCATCCTCCATAAGAGCTTGCAAACACATTTCTATTCTAAGCTGGAGTTGCCCTTAGCAGTTCCCTCTGTTTCCTAAGGAGATCAAATGTTTGCTGATGAAGACAAGTTCTTTTGATGCCTCACTAAAGCGATTCACTTAAATCCTAGGAAAGGTGATAATCTGTCTCTATGTCTTTTCTTAGTCCACTACCCATTCTTCTGTGTCAATAGCTTAAGTTGCACAGTTTGGAATTACCTCAGTTGCATGCTAATATCATTTCATTTTTGTTCTTTCTTCTAATTTGATATTGATTTTGATACCTGCTCTTAAAAGTTAGCATCTGACTACATGCAGACGGCCAACTTGGAAATGGAAACCAACTGTTTCTTGTCTGTTAAAAAATAATTTCATTTTGGGGATATTATTTGGAATTCCTCTAATACTGTTTGATGGCTTTCTTTTTGTCATATTTATGAAATATCAGTGACTTTTGTATCATCTACAGGCCTTTGGTTTTTTCATCTTAGTCTTTTAACATCATTTTGCAGTTTTCTTTTTGTCTGCCCCAATCCAAGTTACTAAATAGTAAAGTCTACATTCACTTAATTTAGAGAACTTCTATCATGTCTCCATCTCCTTGATTCCAAACAAATGCTTCTCATAAGTACTGCAAGACAAGATGTCAGATCTCCCATGAAATGATCTTTTCTGTGATAGAATCAAGTACAGCAAATCTACCTGCTTCTTCAAGGAGAACTTGTGCAACTTCCTTTTGTCTCCTGGCTTCATTTACAGGGAGAATGTTAAGGGAGGGGCTGCTACAATTCAGTTCTAGTAACACATCCAATTTACCCATCCTTGGACAAGTAACTCGCATTTTCAATATCAACAGCTAAGAAATGTTCCTAGGCAGTATCCAAAACGATTCCAAAGCACTCTCTTAGCCCCCTGCACCATGACTGCCAGTTATTCCAGAAACAGAAGGGGCTAATATATTTTCCTTTCATTGATGGTTTCCATGATTGAAGAATTAATCACCAAGTGTTGGGCATACTAGTTTCACTGACCTGGTCCCTGGGACCAAACGGGAGATACGATTCTGCTGCTGTACAAAAGCCAGGTCTGAACTAGGAATACTGAATGCAATTCTGGTCAACTGTCTCAAAATGGATCTGGAAAAGGACACTGGCTAAAAGAATCACAGAATAGTGAGTATCCTTAAGAGACTACCTACTCCAACTGCCTTATTTTACAGATGATGAAACTGAGGCCCCAAAAGGCTACGGAATCACAAAACTTGTAAGCAGAAGACTCGGAACTGGACTAAAAACAGTCACTATAAAAAGAACAATAACAGCAACAAGAACAACTCAAATTCCAGTGGAAGAAAATGTGATTAATAAATCTATAAAATCATGATTGTGGGTTGTGTTAATGTGGCTCTTCCCCACCAAATCCCAAATATTAGAACAAGAGGGAATGAAGTCTGAAATCCAGTATAATAAAACCCCAATTAACTAAATCTCAGCTGTAGGACATTTCTAAACTTAATGCATTTTATTTTTAAAAGGATTAAACAACAGCAAACAAGCCTGCAGGGCACACCTTCAGGTCAGCCAATTGAGCTGGATCCCTGGTACCAAGATCTACAAGAATGTGTCTGACAACTGTGAGACAGTAAAATATTATGAATGAGCAAAATGTCTTTCTATATGGTATTTACTGAAGCTGTAAAAGGGGTTAATGCATGCTAGAGAATTTCAACAGAAGTAGAAATAAGGATTTTCTGGTTAACTCTGATTTAACCAAAAAATTTAATTCCCAAATACTCTGGCTAATCAGATTTCACTATACTGATTCACATAGCAGGAAATAAGACTGGCAAAATCCGTTCAGTCTGAGGGAATATAAATAGGACCCAGAAGGGTTTCTTAAGCAGAATTAGGGATGTTTGCGGGGGTGGGGTCTATCCTAGGCCTTTTGAAGTAGACATAATAAAAGGTAGAGTACTTTACCTTGGACTCCCAGAAATATTTCTCAGAAGATGAAGCCCAAGTGCAGATAAGCAGGCATTTCTGAAGTGCCTACTATGTGGAAAGTACTATGCTAGGAACAAAAGATGGTGGGGGGGGGGCTGGGAGGTAAGTGCTTATTACATATGTACTACGTTCCAGGCACTGTGCTAAAAGCTGAGGAGTCCCTGACCTCAACGAGTTTACATTCTAAATATGGAAAGACAACATATATGGGGAGAAGTGGTTAAGGAGGACTGTGCTGTTTTTGTGAAGCTGGAGAGATGATGATGGGAGTCAGAGCATCGGGGATGGTAGTGGTGCCACCTGGCTGCAGCACGAAGGGAAAATGATGGCTGGATGCAGTCTGGTGGATCCCCATCAGTTAGGTGCATGCTGTCCATGGCAGGGCCAGGAACAAAAAAATGCTCATGCGCCTAGGAATGGTCCCTGCCTTGAAAGGGCTTACATTCTACTGGAAGGAGAAAACCTGTAAACAGGTAAGTATACACATAATCTGGGGACCACGGAAGGAGCACAAGAGACAGCGCGTGAACTGAGCCTTAAAAGGAGCCAGGATCCTAAGAGGTGGTGCGAGCTCAGAGGACCTGGGGGGGGAGGGGAGGCAGGGCACAGAGATGAGAGAAGGAAACCACATCAAGGCATAAGAGCAGGGACAGAATCTGCAATTTGTTGGTGGGAGTCCTTTCCAACACTAAAATTCTGTGATTCACTCAAGTTTTCCAAGCAGGGTTATAACAGGATCTGATGTAATGTTACAGGAATATTGTTTTGGTGGCTGGGCAGAGGATAGATCAGAGAGGGGGAGAGTCAAGCATGACTCAATAACAAGACTAGAACCAGGATTCCATGAAGAATCTGTTGCATAGTCTAAGTGTGAAGTTATGAGGGGCCAAAAACAGGGAATCACAGGGCAGAGACAAGACCACCCATGTTCAGGGTGTTGAGGCAGAACAGCTTAGATTGAGAAACTCACTGGGTAGGGGGAAAGGAGGAGGGTAAGGAAGTGACCCTGAAGTTACAAACTTGGGTGACTGGAAAAATAGCAGAACAACAGAAATGGCAAAGTATGGAGGGTATGTCTGTCTGTCTAATACGGAATAGCATTTTCAACACCTTATGTTCTTACATTTAGCTAAGATTTTAAATTTACGGTAGTTAAAAAAAAGTTGGCTTTAACAGCCCTGCCTTGTTTTAAGGCTACAGTATTTTCACCCCCCTAGTGATAGTGTGTGAACTCCAAGCTGGTGGCAGTTACGTGGCAAACTTTCTAAGAATTTCTCCTTTAATGAGATCACCCTGACAAAATACTTTGTGTATCACTTTTGACAGTTCACATCCCTCATTTGCAGATAAAAAGAAGGCAGTGACATACATGGCAAGAATGGTGGCCTACTAGGTTCAAATCCTAGCCCTGTGGCCGACTCCCACTCGAATCTCTTCTATTCACGCATAAAATGAGGGGGTGGGAGTAGATCTGGGCTCTCCATCCCACGTCCACACAGATTTCAGGTCTGTGAACTTGGCTACACCTTCATCTTCACTAACCTCTAACGGAAAGTTAGCATTTCTTTCACCAGTGAATGTAGGCAACAAACACTCTGGGCCAGCGGCTTCATCAGACCGTCAAAGGGCTCACGGGATAAAAGAGGTTTGGACCGGACGCTCTTTGGCGTCACCGAGTCTCTGAGAGTATGTGCAATTCCAGTTCTAGCGAGTGGACCGGAACCACAGCATTTGGACACAGGAGGCAAGTAAGGTATAAACACGGAGACCCAGCCCGTACTTAACATTAGAGGACCCGGAATGGACTCTCCTCCCACAGACCAAGGAAAGAACCCACGGTGACATCGGAAATTCGGGGCCGTGGCTCCGGTTGTAAAGGTGGTGGAGGACACCCGGGTCCGCTGGCGTTGGTGTCTCCGTCTCTCTCTCTCTCTCTCTCTCACACACACACACACACACACGCACACAGATAACGAATAACCGATCATCGCCGCTCTCTCGGGCAGACGTGCCAAACGGGAAGCGTTTTACAAGGCGCTCTTTAATCGAAGTCGCCAATCTGCGGGAGGGTCGAGGCAGAGGCCGGCCCCGGGAAAGGTTTAGGCGAAGCAGCCGCGGCCCAACGAGTCCCCAGAGAGCGGCTCGCGGGGCACACAGCAGGCGCTTAATACGTGCTGACCCCCGGCTTCATCTCAGACCTGGAAGGCCGAGAGAAAGAGCCCGCGGCCCGCCGGGGAGGGCCGGGAAGGACAATGGTCGCCCTGAGGCGAATGGAGGTGTTGGTCCTGGGCCACGTGACCCGAGCGGCGCGGCCGCCACTCGTGCCTCAGTTTCCTCGCCTGTAAAATAGAGCCCGCTCCCCTGACCCCCGCCTCCCTAGGGCGCCCCCGGGTCGGATGGCGTTGGTCTGGCGTGGCTGAGACCAGCAGCGGAGGGGGAAGGCCGGGCCTGTCCCCGAGAGCGCCACCCGCTCTCTCTCTCCCGCCCGGAGCTGCCGAGGCCCCAGTAGACGGAACCCAGGCGGCGCAGGCCGCCGCCGACTCACTCACTTTTTATCGGGGCAGATCCAGTCGCCGTCGCTAACTCGGAAGTTCTTGGTTGACATCGTGGCCGCTGCCGCCACCGAAGCCTCTGTCGTAGCCGCCGCAGCCTCTGCTGCCACCTCCACCTCTCCCCCTCCTCTTCCTTGGCCGCCGCCGCTGCGCCAGGACCCCAGGAAGCCGGCCGGGGGCCTGACGCGGCTCTAGGGCTGTCCACTTCACTCCATGACTCGGGCTCGCCGCCTCTTGAGGCCTGCTGTGGGGATCCTCGGCGCGCCGCACACGGAGACGCGTCTGGCAGGAAGCGAGGGCCGCGGCTTGTGGGCTGACCCCCTAAAAAGAAGGATTTTGTGTTCTCTTCTCCGGCGGAGCCGACAGGCAACGCCGCGGACAGCCCGGAGGGAAGACCGCCGTGGCCCCGTGCGTGTGGGGCAGGCGCGCACTTGCCACCTACGGGAGCGGAAGACTGTCAGAGGAAGGACCGCCCCACCCCCTGGGCTTCTCTCGTTCCACCTGGTCGGAAGAAGGGCGGGCGATACCAAAGTAGTGCGGCCGGGGGGCGTAAGAGTCTGGGAAGAGGCGGACTATTCCACCTGCGCCGGCTGAGGGGGGAGACACAAGTGTCACCTCCTCATTGGTGCACCAGAGAATGTGCACTAGAGAAGTGCACATTCTCTAGAATGTCACCTCCTGGAACGTTGGGGCGTGTCATCCCCATGGAGGGTCACACACCTAGTGGATGTGAAGATCCCAAAGAGCGATGGAGGGAGGGAGGGAGGGAAGGAGAATGAATGAATGGATGAATGAGTGGGTGTGTGAGTGAATGAATGAATGAGGACTGAATGAATGGATGTGTGAGAGAACAAATGAATTAAACAAAGGAATGAGTGAATGAATAAATGAATGAATGAGAATGAAGGAATGGATGAGTGAGAAAACAAATGAATTAAACTAGGGAATGAATGAGTGAATGAATGAACAAATGGGGAGTGAATGGATGGATGAGAATGAAGGAATGAATGAGTGAGAGAACAAATGCGTGGGGAACCAGCTGTATCCTGTTTAGGCCTCTTAGACCTCTGCAAGGCAGGATCAACTGAGAATGGGTCTATGCTGGGCAAGGCCAGTTTTAGGATAAGAAGACTTGGCAAAGAAAACCCACCTTCGTAGCTGATTACCCACATCAGAGATGACGGAAATGTCTCAGTCTGGTTATCTGTATGCGAGAGAACATAAATGTTTCAATTTGGTTAGCCTTGAGGAAAAATGGTGTCTCACTCCCAGGAACAAGGAGATAAAAACTTAACCAATGCTTTATGGTGCTCTTCTTTGAAGTCTGCATGACTCAGCAATTAACCGGTATAAAATACTGCCAGTAACTCCATTAAAATCAGTCCATAGCCTGACCAGACGACTCACCCAGCCCCGTGTCTTTGTCTTTTTGTGTCAATTACTTCATCATATATTCACGCCACTGCTGGCACACAAATGTAAATGAACAAATGAATTAAACCAAAGAACGAGTGAGTGAATGAATGAACGAATGAGGAGTGAACGGATGGATAGATGAGTGAGAAAACAAATGAATTAAACAAAAGAGTGAATGAATGAATGAGAATGAAGGAATGGATGAGTGAGAGAACAAATGTAAATAAACAAATGAATTAAAGGAAGGAAGGAGTGAGTGAATGAATGAATGAATGAGGAGTGAATGGATGGATGGATGAGTGAGAAAAAAATTAAACAAAGGAGTGAGCGAATGAATGAGAATAAAGGAATGGATGAGTGAGAGAACAAATGCAAATGAACGAATGAATTAAACCAAGTAATGAGTGAGTGAATGAATGAATGGGTGGCAGCAGGGTGTGGAATGACCAGCGTAACTCAGCACCAGGAGCTCCTTAGCTATTTTAAATGAGGGTGAGCTCACAAATCTAGTGGGAACCTGTCAACCAAAAACCAGAGGGGGAGTGGCATCCTTGAACAATTCCAACAACAGCCTCTAAGGTTTGCAGAGCACTTTACCCGAGTTCCCTCATTTGATCTTCACTCTAAACCTTTGGGATAGGTACAACAATTAGCCCCATTTTACAGATGAGGACCTTGAGGCAAATAGGTTAAATGAAGTAAAAAGATGTTAACATTGTTTAAATTCTTCCTTCTGTTTTGCTCCTGACAGGGTCTTTCCTAACTTTTCAAATGCTCTCACCCAGACTTCTAGGACTTTGTGTTGCTGAGATTCCCAAAGTGAAAGCCTACCTGCCCCATCGCTGAGCGTTTGCAGGAGAGACACCCTGCTTCTGTGATCAGATGCCAAGCAGTCCTGGTGGATGCAGACTGGGTGCTAACTCTAGTCTCTGGTAAAAACCAGATGGGGAAGAATGGTTGGGAGTCCCAGAATTGGGAGAGAGCCTTGGGGCCCCCGAGTCTGACCATGGACTGAACTAGCATCTCTTCCACATTTGACTGGACAAACGCTCCTCCTGCCTCTGTTTGCAGGCTGCTAGGAAAAGACCCCTAGATAATTCCCCATCATCCATCTTCCAGGTGGACATTGCGTTGAGCAGACTACACCGTACCCTGCTCAGATCACACGAGGACTATTTTATTCCATTCTAAATGCTACATTTTGAGGAAGGACCTCCTGAAGAACAGCTAGTTAGGAGGCTAGCAGGGTGAAGGAGGACCTCAAATTTGTGTCAGATCACAACAAAGGACCTGAGGATACTCAGCCTGGAGAAGAGAGGACAGAGGTATGACATGATCTCTGACCCCAAGTGTTTGAAGGACTTTCACATAAAAGAGGGATTGGCCCCAGAAGCCAGAACCAGCAATGGGGAGTGGCGGGAGCTGAAAAGTTGTGAGTTAGGCTCGAGGTCCAGAAATACCTTCAGAAGGACTGGCATTATGCAAGAGTACAAGGGGCTACCACCAGAGGCAGGGGCTTCCCCAAATCTGAAATGTTTGAGTGAAGACCAGATGGTTTCTTTTTCAAAATTGGATTGGATTGGATTGGATGGGTCCCTGCCAGCATCCATGTGACCTGGTAGATAGAACATTGAACTTGGAGTCAGGAGAACCCAAGTCAGAACCTGCCTCAGCCGATGACTCAGCTGTGTGACCCTGAACAAGTTCTCCCCCCACCCCAATCTCTGCTCTGTTAAGTGAAGATAATAATAGCCCCTTACCTCCCAGGGTAGTTGTAAAGAGAAAATGCATGCATACATTCATGCATGTATGTCTGTGCGTATGTGTGTTGTTGTTGTGTCTGTCTTCCGTTCTCGAAGAGAACCGTGAAATCAGGGAAATGATAACATGACTTGCAATTGATGGATTTGAGTGAGGGAGGGGCTGTGCAAGGTCCCCAGCCTCACTTTCTCCTCCAGAGCCATCTGGGTCCAGTGACCAGATATTCACCAGCATGGTGCATTGTGAGACTCTGGCCCTTTCAAGCTAAGGTATTTTCAGGTTCTCACTTTGAGTGAGGTAATGCCCATTCAGTGAATAGGCATCTTCAAGGGAAGGCCCTTTTGATTAAAAACTCAAAAAAAAAAATCAAACTGGGAGGGGAAGACCCTCAGGGTTCCTGCCCAAAAGAGAAACAGTTACTATTTACATTTACTCTGTGCTAGGACGGCAGGGACCTATTGTCCAATATGTATGTGTGTATATTTATACAGAGATATAATACATGATCCTCTTATGTTCTAGTGATGGGGTACAGGCTCTGGGAGCCCCCCCCTGAATTCTCCTTGAATTTTCCTACTTGATCTGGCCCTTGCCTGAAGCCATAAGCCTTTCATTGTCTAGGCCCAAATCCCTAGGTTACTCCTAACCTAGCCTAGCCCTCCTTTGTCTGTCTAGTTTCCACCCTCGGTGTCTATGCCCAAATCTGTTACCCTTAAACTAGCCTAGCCCTACATTGTTTGTTATCTCCAGGTAGCCTTCAGCTACTTCCCATCTTTCATCCCATTCTCTTGGCTCCTAGAGTATGACCTCATCCCAGTCCCATCAAGCTCCTCCTCAGACTCCTCCTCAAGACCCTCCCTAACCCCTCCTCCCATCACCCCAGGACCATCCTAGATCCCTCCCACAATCTTTGTGTATATAAGTTTTATCTTGCCTCCATGAAGGTGCTCAGATTCAATCTAATCTGGCCTCTTGTGAAAACAAGCGTCACAAATGGTGAGATTTCTTAAGACAACCCAATATGGTGAATCTGTAATAAACTGTTTTTCTCTTTGGCTGTGAGAAGGCTTGAGTTGAATTCATTCCAGGAGGACCTGGTGTGTTGGTATTTTGGGATCTCGAGCACCTCTAAAAACTATCGTTCCCTGACCTCATCAGGAGTCTAGTTGGGACCTGGAGGAAGCCAGGGAGGCAGGCAGGAGGTGGAGGCTGAGAACTCTTGATTCAATGGAGTAAAAATTGCCTTTTGTATTTTTGGTTTTCACCTGACTAAGAAGAGGCTTAGTGGGACCTGAACAGCTGAATATTTGCCAGGGCTTCATGTGAAGGAGGGTTAGGCTTGTTGTTGGCCCCAAGCACAGAATTAAGTAGAGGGGCTACAGTTACTCAGCAGCAGCCTTTGCCTTCCTTACAAGGAAAAACCCTAGTTTGGAGCAGGCTGCCCGGGGTTGCTGATATCTCCTCCCTGGCCCTGCAGATGCCAAGGGGAAGCTGGAGAAGAATCCTAGGATGGGGCTTTGTGACCAGAAAGCCTCTGAGTTCCTTCTCTCTTCGAGGTTCTTCTGCCTGGAAGAGAACAGCTTTCTTCTCATGTCACACACCCAAACACCTCTGGCTGGTAGTTTGTCTAGGGTGGTCATTGTTTATGGCTCCTCTTTGCCCCACAGTGAGAGTGAGGCTGCCCCTGACATAGAAGGGGTGATGAGGGAATGAACTCTTGATTTGCTGGGCAGAGGCCCTTCCCCAGGAGTCAGACACATGTTCTGGCTGCTTGCTGAGGGAGGGACACCATCATCACGTGGCATATTTCCTTCAGCAAGGGGTCAGAGCACGTGTCTGTCTGTGGGGGAGGTGCCTCTGCTTAGTAAATCAGGGTTCCCCTTTGGGAAGCATATTAAGATCCTTCTTCAGAGCCAAGATGGCGGCTGGTAAACAGGGACTAGAGTGAGCTCCGTACCCGAGTCCCTCCAAAAACCTATAAAAAATGGCTCTGAACCAATTCTAGAATGGCAGAACCCACAGAACGGCAGAGGGAAGCAGGGCTCCAGCCCAGGACAGCCTGGATGGTCTCTGGGTGAGGTCTATTCCACACGGAGCTGGGAGCTGGCAATGGAGTGGAGCAGAGCCCAGCCTGAGCGGCGTGGACCATCCAGACCAGAAGCCAGGCGGAGGGGGCCCTAGCGCCCTGAATATGTGAGCTGCGGCAGTTACCAGACCCCTCGACCCACAAACACCAAAGACTGCAGAGAAGGTTAGTGGGAAAAGCTGCGGGAGTGGAAGGAGTTCGAGGTTCGGCTTCCAGCCCTGGGGGCAGCGGAGGTGGGGCAGCTACAGCTGTTGTTACTTCTGGCTCCAGGCCCACCTGGTGGGAGGAATTAAGTGGCGGATCAGAGCAGGAGTGCAACAGCCTGCTGAAGATCTAAGCCCAGTCTGGACTGGGGGTTCTTGGGGAAGGAGGAGTGCGGCTCTGACAGAGCTGGCACCTCCCCCCCAAACGTAGAACATAGAACTCGTTAGTCTATAAGCAGTCATACCCCACTGAAAAACTCAAGGGTCAAGTTAGTGGGTTGGGAATATGGCCAGGCAGCGAAAACATGCCCAGATTCAGTCTCAGACTTTGGATTCTTTCTTTGGTGACAAAGAAGACCAAAACATACAGCCTAAAGAAGACAACAAAGTCATAGAGCCTACAACCAAAGCCTCCAAGAAAAACATGAACTGGCCCCAGGCCATAGAAGAACTCAAAAAGGATTTGGAAAAGCAAGTTAGAGAAGTAGAGGAAAAATTGGGAAGAGAAATGAGAAGGATGCGAGAAAACCATGAAAAACAAGTCAATGACTTGCTAAAGGAGACCCAAAAAATACTGAAAAATACACTGAAGAAAACAACACCTTAAAAAACAGACTAACTCAAATGGCAAAAGAGCTCCAAAAAGCCAATGAGGAGAAGAATGCCTTGAAAGGCAGAATTAGCCAAATGGAAGAGGAGGTCCAAAAGACCACTGAAGAAAATACTACCTTAAAAATTAGATTGGAGCAAGTGGAAGCTAGTGCCTTTATGAGAAATCAGGATATTATAAAACAGAACCAAAGGAATGAAAAAATGGAAGACAATGTGAAATATCTCCTTGGAAAAACCACTGACCTGGAAAATAGATCCAGGAGAGATAATTTAAAAATTATTGGACTACCTGAAAGCCATGATCAAAAAAAGAGCCTAGATATCATCTTTCAAGAAATTATCAAGGAGAACTGCCCTGATATTCTAGAGCCACAGGGCAAAATAGAAATTGAAAGAATCCATCGATCACCTCCTCAAATAGATCCCAAAAAGAAATCTCCTAGGAATATTGTTGCCAAACTCCAGAGCTCCCAGATCAAGGAGAAAATACTGCAAGCAGCCAGAAAGAAACAATTTGAGTATTGTGGAAACCCAATCAGAATAACCCAAGATCTGGCAGCTTTTACATTAAGAGATCGAAGGGCTTGAATGCGATATTCCGGAGGTCAATGGAGCTAGGATTAAAACCTAGAATCACCTACCCAGCAAAACTGAGTATCATGTTCCAAGGCAAAATATGGATTTTCAATAAAATAGAGGACTTTCAAGCTTTCTCAGTGAAAAGACCAGAACTGAATAGAAAATTTGACTTTCAAACACAAGAATCAAGAGAAGCATGAAAAGGTAATCAAGCAATGGAAATTGCAAGGGACTTACTAAAGTTGAACTGTTTTGTTTACATTCCTACATGGAAAGATGATGTGTATGATTCATGAGACCTCAGTATTAGGGCAGTTGAAGGGAATATGCATATATATATATATGTTTATGTATATATATAAGTGAATGTGTATGTATATATCTATGTGTATGTGTATGTATGTATATATATGTGTGTGTATATGTATGTGTGTATATATATGTGTGTGTATATATATGTATATGTATATATATGTGTGTGTGTATATATATATATATATATATGTAAAAGAGAGAGAGCAGACATAGGGTGAGTTGAAGATGAAGGGAAGATATCTAAAAGAAATAAAATGAAATTAAGGGATGAGAGAGCAACATAGTGAGAGAGGGAGATAGGGAGAGATAGAATGGGGTGGATTATCTTGCATAAAGGTGGCAAAAGGAAGCAGTTCTGTGGGAGGAGGGGAGAGGGCAGGTGAGGGGGGAATGAGTGAACCTTGCTCTCATCAGATTTGGCCTGAGGGAGAGTACCATACATACTCAGTTGGGTATCTTACCCCACAGAAAAGAAGAGGGAGGAAGATAAAAAAAATAAAAGGGGGGGGGATGATGGAGGGGAAGGCAGATGGGGGTGGAGGTAATCAAAACAAACACTTTGGAAAGGGGACAGGGTTAAGGGAGAAAATTCAATAAAGCGGGATGGGTTGGGAAGGAGCAAAATGTAGTTAGCCTTTCACAACATGAGTATTGTGGAAGGGTTATACATAATGATACATGTGTGGCCTAGGTTGAATTGCTCAACTTCTTAGGGAGGGTGGGTGGGAAGGGAAGAGGGGAGAGAATTTGGAATTCAAAGTTTTAAAATCAGATGTTCAAAAACAAAAAAAGTTTTTGCATGCAACTAAAAAATAAAATACACAGGCAATGGGGCGTAGAAATTTATCTTGCCCTACAAGAAAGGAAGGGAAAAGGGGATGAGAGGGGAGGGGGGGTGATAGAGGGGAGGGCTGACTGGGGAACAAGGCAACCAGAATATAAGCCATCTTGGAGTGGGGGGGAGGGTAGAAATGGGGAGAAAATTTGTAATTCAAACTGTTGTGAAAATCAATGCTGAAAACCAAATATGTTAAATAAATAAATTTAAACTAAAAAAAAAGATCCTTCTTCTGTCCCTTCATTCCTTTTTATGGGAAATATTAAGAAATAATATTATTCCAGTCTAAATTAATTTTGGACCTGTCAGAAAAAAATAAGCCTGGTTGATAATCAAATTCTAAAGAGTAAGCATTCTACTTTAGTTAGTCAGTCAGTCAGTCAACAAACACTGATTAAACACCAGGCTCCAGCTGGGTGCTAAGAGTACAAAGAAAAGCCCAAAACAGCTCCACCCTCAAGGAGTTTACACTCTAAGGAGGGTGGGGTGGGGAGCAGACCCATAAAAGGGAGTTAAAGGTACCGGGAAGAGGAGGTAGTGGGCCGAGGCAGAGGGTACATACCTAGGAGATGTGAGTACAAGATTTGACTTTAAACTGAGCACCACCTTTCGGCTCTTCTGGTACAAGTTTGAGTGAGGCCCCAAACCAGCCCAAACCCTGGCATCTTGGCAGGAGCAACTTACCTATTTAATAAGCATCTATTTGAGCACTTCCTATATGAGAGTGCCCTGGATCAAGCACTGAAGAAGCTCTAATGAGGGTAAGACCAAGCACCCCCCCATAAGAGCTTATAATCCAGATGAGATGCCAATAAAAAGCGCAGTATTTCCCCCTGAAAACATGTGTGTTTATAGTAATAAAAAAGAAAAAGCTTAAAAAATCCCAACACATGCAATTTCAACGTTTTATAAAAGAATTTATTTTAGATTCCCTTGAGGAGGAATCCAGTGCTGGCTGAAATGAGAACCGATAACGGCAATGCAGCATCACATCCTTGGAGTCTCCTTGGCTATTGATTTGTGTCTCTGCCCCTGAAGGGAGTTGGTAGCTGGGGAGGCCATTTTGTAACAAGATCAAGGACAAGAGACTGACTTGGGACTTTATCAAGCCGTGCCCTCTTCTTCTTTTGACTCTGGCTTTAAGTTTCAAGGTTGAAATCGCTGGTGGGTCAGCAGCTGAAGCCCATTTGAGAAGCAAGCCAGTAACATTAGTTATTTACTAGGAGGTGCATAGAGATGGGAGCAGAGGCTTTCTGGCCTGCCCCACGGGTGACAGCAGGCTGAGGGCCAGCTCAGTTCGAGGATAGAGCCAGGGTAAAAGCAGCATGGAAAATAACCATTACAAGTCAATTTAATTTTTCATTCATTCATTCAACAAGCATGTGCCTTCTTTTCACAAGTCTATGATTAATGAATATTTTTTGATTGAGTCAATTGGATTTATTGAGCTCCAAAGTATAATGTTAAACCTGTAACAAGAGGTACATAAGGACCACATTGGTTCAAAGTAAGATAAAATTACTTCAGGCTGAATACATAAGGGAAACTTTTGGTGGAGTCTTAGCTGTGCCCTGAAGGATGGGGTGGAATTCTGTGGGCACAATTAGAGGGAAAAGCTTCCAAGGTTAGAACATAGCATGTGGGGCTCATATATGGATATTGGGGCTCTGCCCCAGGATTCTGGGATTTTGAGGAGGTGCTAATGACTCAAGTCCTTCTACAATGCAGTGCAGAAACACACAGAATTTAGCAAGAATAATTCAAGACACTCACTAAGTCCTTACTATGTGCTAAGTACTGTGTTAAGTGACGAGGGGTAAGAACACAAAAGCAAAGAGCGCTGGTACCCTCAGTGAACTTACCTTCTAATAGGAGAGAAAACAAACCAAAGGGAGTGGGCGGCAGACACTGACACTTTGTTCCAGAAATTTACAGTGTTGGGGGGAAGGGAGGAGGGGTGGCCTTGGGGACTAAATCAACACTATTGAAGGCCAAAGACTTAGATGATGACTGGTTCATGGTGTAATAAGGGGTAATCAAAGTGCAGGAGATGGAAAATAATTTCCAAAGTGGCTAGAAAGGTAGGTTGAGGCCAGATCCTGAATGACTTTAAGTGTAAACTGAGCAAATTGTATTTGATCCTTGAAGTAATTGGGAGCCACCAGAGTTTCTTGAGCAAGAAAGGGACATGGCTGGCATTGAACTTGGGGAAATTACTTTGGCAGCTGTGTGGAGGATGACTTGTGACAGGGGAGGCTATTACAATAGACCAGATGAGAATGCGTGGAGAGAAGGGGTAGATGCAAAGAGCGTTATAGAAATAGAAGTAAGATTTAGCAGGCAATGGGTCATGGGGGTTGAGGGAGAGTGATGAATTGGGGATGATAACAAGGATGTGAAGTGGGCTGACTGAAAGGATGACGGATAATGCCTTCAAAAGAAATAGGAAAGCTTGGAAGAGAAGTCGTTATTAAGGGAAAGATGATTTGTGTCGGGTGTGTTGAGTTTGAGACCCTTGCAGAAGACGTTCAGTAGGCAGATTGGTGGTTCAGGGGGATAAACATTGGACCTACAGTTAGGAAGACTTAGGTCCAAATTCTACTTACTAGCTGTGAGACCCTGAATAAGTCATATAACCTCTGTCTGCCTCAGTTATGTCATCTGTTAAAAAAGGATAATAATAACACCTACCTTCCAGGGTTATTGTGAAGATAAAATAACGTCATTCAAGCGCCTTGCAAAACTTAACATGCTATATAAATGCTAGCTATTAAGTAGGCAGGATGGCTAGATGGTACACTGGTTAGAGCACTGGCCTTAGAGTCAGGAAGACTTGAGTTCAAATTTGGCCTCAGACATTTACTAGCTATATGCATTTACTAAGTGACTATTTGTGCCAGGGGCTGTGTTGCATGCTTCCTAAATATTGTCTCATTTCCTCCTCTTCCCCGTCCTAGTATTTATATAGCACCTACTGTGTGCCTAAGAACCTTATCATTGTTATCCCCTTTGATCCTCATGACAACCCTTCCAGGTACATGTTGCTACTCCCCCCATTTTACAGTTGAGAAAACTGAGGCATAGATGTTAAGTGACTTACCCACATAGCCAAAAACTGTCTGAGACATAACTCGAACTCAGAATTTCCTGATTCCAGGAGCACTGCCCTCTCCACTGTGCCACCTTTCTCTGCTCTAAGAAGGTAAATCAAAAGATCAGTTATTCTGTTTTCTGTAGCTCCTATATAACTGTTACAATGAAATGATCACAGATGTAGAGCCGAAAGGGGCCTTAGAAGTCAATTAGCCCAACCCTGTCATTTTACAGGTCAGGAAACTGAGGCCTAAGAGGACTAAGTACTTATGCAGGCTCACACAGGCACTGAAGTGGAAGAGGTGAGATTCAAGCCTACGTCCTTGGGCTGATGAGGTAGGTAAAGGTCAAATGGAAGAGAGCCTTGAATGCCAGGACAAAGATTTCTCATCTTTCTCTCTTAGACAGTGAGGATTTTCCCCATGCTCAAACAATGAAAAGGCCACGAAGATTCTCCATTCAGAAAGAATGGCAGCTCTTGAAGCTACTTGTCTGAGTCCCAGATTTAGCCACACTTTCCCTGTGCTCTATAAATCACAGAGAACACATTTCTTAAAATGTAAATCATATGATATGATAAATAACTGTGCATTAGCATTAAACACCCTCTTTGTATCTGTCAGTGATTACTCTCCTCCTTCCCCTTGTTCACTTACCTTGTCTTCTTCCCAGCGACCCCACAGTAAAGCATTCTGCCTGCTCCGTGCTTTTGCGTTATTCTTCTCAAAGTCAAAGGTCTTTGAGCTCCCACTTCAAAGGATCCAGAGTGAGCTGATGATGGAGAAATAATCACTAATTAATCAGCATTAAAAGTTTCCCTTGTCAGGCTTCCTCCCTAAACAGGAAATCTAGGAATCATGAAAATGGTCCTTTCTTTGGCAGAAATGACTGGCCAGTTATTCCCTTCACAGGCACTAGTGGAGCCCAAGGGGAGTAACCAACCATCTCCATTAGAGGATATCCTGGCCATTGGAAAGGCCCCTTCTCTTCCCCATCTGCTCACTGATTGATGACTGCAATTCTACCCCAGGAACTCCATGCTTTTCTTTAACTTAAGACTTTGATCCCCATTAAGATGTAAAATCCTCTGGTGAGACTGTGTATAATCAGGAATCAGTCAATTGTGCTTAAGTGTAAATGGGTTTCAAATCCTTTCTTGACAGCAAGTTTTGAGAGAGACAATTGGAGTTCACTTGGTTCCTTGCCTGGGAGACAGTCATTGGGGAGGACTGAGGGTGGGGAAGGGAAGCGTTTCTGGAAGGCTGGGGACACAGAATAAACACTTTCTGTGCTTATGGGCTTTTGCATTAAAGGGACCCCAAAGAAGTTACGGACACACCCCGTGTGTTAAAGACCAGAGAAAGGAGAAATTGGCTCTTTGGGGTGAGGCCCAAGCATCCTCAGATTGGGGAAAGCCTGCCAGTGCGCCCAATGTGCAGAAGAAGCCCTTACTTTATCATTTTCCCGGAGGCGCCTCCAATCCACAAGGGCTCCCCAGATAAGGGTGTCCCAAGTTCAAGGTACCATGAGAGTCAGCATCCAATCAAACTCCATAGCTCCCAAACTGCCAGCCAGAAGATATAATTAATTAAAAGCCAAAGCATTTCCAAAATGACATCCTCCCTCACCCTTGCTGACATTTCTCTAACACTCGCCATATTCCAAGAACTCTACAATTATTACTTCATTTGATCTTCCAAACAACTCTGAGAGACAGGTACTATTATTACCTCCACTTCACAGATGAGGAAACCAAGGCAAATAGAGGGTAAATGACTCGTTTAGGATTTCCCAGCTAGTAAGTGCCTGAGGCTGGATTTGAACTCAGGCTTCCTGGCTTCAAGTCCAGTGTTCTAACCACTGTACAACCTAGCTGCCAAGAGTAAGAAAAGATAGGAGTATGACATTTCCCCCATAAATTTGGGATAAAATCTCCCACAAAAACACATGCCAGCACTGGGAAGAGTGAATACACACAAGGTGTGTAGTCTCGGTTGAGTGCGTGTTCCTTGTTGGGTGTGTGTTCCTTGTTAGGTGTGTGGGTGTGGCATATAGTCTCTGCAAGGCTTTGCTGTCTGCTGGGTTCCCATGTAGCCTCTGGGGCCAGTCCCTCCACTGGGTATGGTTTGTGAAGCTTCTCTCCTTCCAGCTCTTGGTTTCAGGTATAATCTTTACCGAGGAGCTGTTTCCTCCCATAAGATGAGGAGTGGGCTTGGTCTCTTGGCTTAAAGCCCAGAGCTTTTAACTTTTTGATGCTCATTTAAAAAGTCAGAGTCTTTACATATCTGTTTATTGGACAAGTAAAAAAATGTCCTTAGCAGCTTTTCCTCTTTTCTGTTCTCAGAGTTCTGGCTTTAAAAGGCATTTCCTCTTGAAGGGGAGGATTACCCGAGGAGCCAAGATCCAAATACAGTCATCTCAAATGACTGATGCCCACAGATTTAAATCTATTTTTTCACCTAACTTCTTATTGACTAAGAGCAGGGTCACTGTCAAAAGCCCTCCTCTGAGTTAGAGTTAGAAATTCCCTGAATCTCTCTGTTTAATGTCTGATAAACTGCAACCAGTTAACATTAGGTCAGAAGCTGCCCTTCAGACAAGCTCTCCAGGGAGTTCTGACAAGGTCTTCTAGTTTTCTCTATCCCAAAGTTCATTTGGTCTTTCATGAAAATGAATGGGAGAGGAAAACACAGGATCAAACCTGAAAGAGAGTAAAGAGAGAAAAGTAACTGTCTTCATACCGACTGGCTGCCTTTGTTTCATATTGGGAAATATTGTTGGTGATTCACTTCTCTCTCTGCTTCTTTTCTGAGCCTTCATTTCGTCATCTGAAAAAACAGGGATGATAACAGCATATTGTGAGGATCAAATGAGGTTACTTAAAGTCCTTGCAAACCTGTAAAATGCCACATAAATGTCAGTAACCACAAGGAAAGTGGTTATTATTTATGCTAATAACTAAACTATCCACCCTACAATAGTAGAAGTTATCGCAATACACATAAAGTTCTTGATATACGTGATAGTTAATAATTACTCATTTTGTAACTAAACCATCTGGATGGCCTTAGAGACAGTGTGGATTAATGGATAGAGCATTGGGCTTAGTTCAGATCTCCCCTCGGACATCAGCTATGTTAACTGGTCCAAGTCACTTAAACTATCCATGCCTTGGTTTCCTCATTTGTAAAATAGGGTTGTTGGAGACTGGGAGATTATGCCTCAATTTTGGGGGGGAAATGTGTCTCTGCTTTTCTTGCTGTTACTTCTTTTCTCATCTGACCTTCAAACATCCCTGTGAGTTTGGTGCTAATATGATAGAAAGCTTTTGCTTTTAATTAACAGTGTCCTCTGCCTGACTACAAGAGTAACCACATCAGTGGCAGCTTGTGAAGTATAGGTTTGGATTGGCTGCTGACCTTCAAAGTAACTTGAACTTGGAATACCTTCATCTGGGGGAAACCATGTATGAATTGAGGGTGCCCCCAGGTGCTGTGCTGTAATATGGGTAAGTGACCAGCATCAATCCTAGAGAAAAACTGGGGAATGGGCCGGGGCATACGCGTCCTGGAGCTCTTCATCTATAGGATTTTCGTTGTTTGGGGACCTCACCTAGAAGACCCCATTTCTCTCTCCAGTTTCCAATATCCTGCCTTTAAATGTGCATGTAACCAGCAAGAACACCTTCTGTATATGTATGTATATATATACATACATACATACATATATACACATACATATAATATATATGTATATATATGTATGTATATATATATATATATATATATATATATATATGTATGTATATATATATATATATATATATATATAGTATATTCTTCTGACGTAGATCTTTACCCCCCAATACTCCTCCTGATCCTGATTTTTATTGAGACCTTTCCAGAAATTCAGCTTAGAGCACTCACCAGGAGACCTTTAATACCTCAGAGGAACCAGAGCAGCACTTGGGCTGGATATCTATTATTTCTCATTCCTTCTACATTATGAATCATAATAAGAGCCACATTTACAAAGTATTTTACAAAGTTTGCTAAAGCCTTACAAGTATCATCTCATTGTATCCTCACAACAATCCTGTGAGATAATTGCTGTCATCATCCCCACTTCACAGTTGAGGAAATTGAGACAAACAGAGGTTAAGGGACTTGCCCAGAGTCTCATAGCTAGTAAGTGTCCGAGGCTGAATTTGAACTCAGGTCTTCCTGACTCCGGGCCTGGCACTCTATCCACTGTTCTACTCAGCTGTCTATGGATGAATGAGCATTTGTTAAGTACTTAGCTAGGCTGAATTTGGTAGGTTTCTTGCTACTCTACAGGGCAGACTGGATGCCAAACTGGTCACAGACTCTACTCCTTACCAAGGCTAATCCCTCTACCTCCGTCCCCACTCTTCCTCCAGATTGTCCCCTTGGTCAAAACCACTCTTATCCCCTCCAATTATCCCCGTATCTCTTTTGCCCTTTGTGGCTAAACTCCTGGAAAAGATCTTCTACAACAGCTGCCTCTACTTTCTCTCCTCTCATTCTCTCTTAATGGCTCACAATCTGACTTCTAGCTGCATCATTCCCCCAAGCTTGTTGTCTTCAAAGTTATCAATGATCTCATTGCTTGGTCCAATGGCCTTTTCTCAGTCCCTAGTCTTCTCAACCTTCCTGCAATGCTTGATGATGCTTATGACTCTCTCCTCTTTAGGTTTTTGGGATAACCCTCTCTCCTGGTTCTCCACCTACCTATCAGCCCTCTCCTTCTCTGCATCCTTTGCTGGATCCTCACCTGTTCTGTCCTGGGCCCTCTCCTCCCTCTATACTACTTGACTCAGTGATCTCATCAACTTCTAAGGATTTAATTACCATTTCTATGCTAATGATTCTCAAATCTATTTATCCTATCCAAAATTCTCTGCTGACTTCCTATCTCGCATCTCCAACTGCTTCTTAGGTATCTTGAACTGGAGGTCCAGTAGATATCTTAAATGCCTGTCCAAAATGGAACTCATTATCTTTACCTCTAAACCCTGCTCCCTTCCATACTCCTACCTTCGCCCTTCCTATAAAGGGCAATGCCAACCTCCTAGTCACTCAGGTTCACAACCCAGGCATCATCCTGGACTCCTCACCATCTCTCACCACTCTTATCCAGCTTGTGGCCAAGGCTTGTTAACCACCTTTGCAGCATTTCTCTAATATTGCCCACTTTCTCCTCTGTCCCGCCACCACTTTAGAACAAGTTTTCATCACCTCATACCTGGATTATTACAATATCCTGCTGGGGGGTCTGCCTGCCTCAAGTCTCTCTCTACTCCCATCCATTCTCCATTCAGCCACCAAAGAGATTTTCCTAAAGACCAGGTCTGAACATGTCACTTCTCTACTCAATAAACTCTAGTTTCTATCTCCTCTAGGATCAAATACAAAATATTCTGTTTGGCATTCAAAGCCTTCTTCCTTTCCAGTCCTTATGTTGAGGGAGAAAAACCCAGGGATTCAGGAATCCCAAAACTAAAGTTCTTAGGACTGGAGCTCCCAGATAGGGTCCTTGAGGGGGAGTGCCCTGCAAGGACCTGAGTACTGGAGAGGGTCAGGGCCATCTGGAATGAATTCATGATCTCAAGCATTCTTTAAGTCAAGGAGGCAAAGATTTATTATGCTTTATAGCAAGCAAGAGTTCTTAGGGAACCTGCAACCTTAGAGGGGTGCAGGGAGAGCTTGTATAAGAGATTTAGGGGTGAAACATGTCAATTAAGTGTTTTGGGGTGGGATTAGGGAGTGGTTGAAGGGTGGTCAGTTATTAAAGGTACATGTACTTTTTGTATGTACTGTGCAGGCTTATTACCCAGAGTTCACGGCAAAATAACCCAAGGTGGGGCTACTAGGAGGAGTGGTTTTGTCTGTGAAACATCACTAAGTTAACTAACAGTCAAGGCTGACTGGGAATATCTAGGTGGCTCTCATCAAATGTCTTGTTAGACAAAATAAATGTAATAGAGTATACATTTGACTATATCTAGGTTACATATCAGTAAGGTCATTAAGTAGTGAATATTGTCATGACCCAGTGCACAACCAATTATCAGTACACAGGGACTAGATAGGCACAGCTGCTTACTGTGAAAGGAGTAGAGATAAGTGTGTTGCTGGGGCATGTTGCCCTTGAGTTAGAGAGACAGTATTTTGAGGCTGGGGAGAGATGTGATTTTAGAACTGGATGTGGTTTTGGAATTGGGGTTCAGGTACAGGCACCCAAGCAGAGGCTGTTAGAATTAGGGTCCAAGCACAAGCACCCAAGCACCTCATCACCATCACTTACATCTTACTCTTTGCCACATTATCTTTGATCTAGTAACATGGATACTAGACTCCTTGCTGTTCCATGAACAAGGCACTCCATTTCTTTTTTTTTAAATTTAAAAATTTTATCATTTTTATTTAATATTTTAGTTTTCAACATTGATTTCCACAAGATTTTGAGTTACAAATTTTCTCCCCATTTCTACCCTCCCCCCCCATTCCAAGATGGCATATATTCTGAATGACTCATTCCCCAGTCAGCCCTCCCTTCTTTCACCCCACTCCCCCCACCATCCCCTTTCCCCTTACTTTCTTGTAGGGCAGGATAGATTTCTTTGCCCCATTCCCTATATATCTTGTTTTCCAGCTGTATGCAAAAAAAAAAAAAACAACTTTTTTTTAAGCATCTGCTTTTAAAACTTCGAGTTCCAAATTCTCTCCCCTCTTCCCTACCCACCCACTCTCCCTAAGAAGGCAATCAATTCAACATAGATTACACATGTATCATTATGTAAAACACTTCCACAATACTCATGTTGTGAAAGGCTGATTATATTTCCTTCCATCCTATTCTGTGCCCCTTTATTCAGTTTTCTCCCCTGACCCAGTCCCTTTTCTAAAGTGTTTGCTTTTGATTACCTCCTCCCCCTATCTGCTCTCCCTTCTATCATCCCCCCCCCCTTTTTATCCTCTTCCCTTTACTTTTCTGTGGAGTAAGATACCCAATTGAGTGTGTATGTTATTTCCTTCTCAAGTTGAATCTGATGAAAATAAGATTCACTCATTCCCCCTCACCTGACCCCTCTTCCTTTCCAACACAACTACTTTTTCTTGTCACTTTTACGTGAGATAATTTGCCCCATTCTATCTCTCCCTTTCTCCCTCTCTCAATATATTCCTCTCTCACTCCTTAAATTTATTTCATTTTTTTTTAGCTATCATCCCTTCATATTCAACTCAGCCTGTGCCCTCTGTCTATATTCCCTTCAATACCCCTCATACTGAGAAAGGTCTCATGAATTACACACATCATCTTTCCATGTAGGAATGTAAACAAAACAGTTCAACTTTAGTAAGTCCCTTATGAATTCTCTTTCTTGTTTACCTTTTTATGCTTTTCTTGATTCTTGTATTTGAAAGTCAAAATTTCTATTCAGCTTTGGTCTTTTCATTGAGAAAGCTTGAAAGTCCTCTATTTTATTGAAAATCCATATTTTGCCTTGGAGCATTTTGCTCAGTTTGGCTGGATTGGTTATTCTTGGTTTTAATCCTAGTTCCTTTGACCTCCAGAATATCATATTCCAAGCCCTTTGATTCCTTAATGATTACATTAAGCTGCTAGATCTTGTGTAATTCTGATTGTGTTTCCACCATATTCAAATTGTTTCTTTCTGGCTGCTTGCAGTATTTTCTCCTTGACCTGGAAACTCTGGAATTTGGTGACAATATTCCTAGGAGTTTTCTTTTAGGGATCTTTTTCAAGAGGTGAGCAGTGGATTCTTTCAATTTCTATTTTACCTTCTGGTTCTGGAATATCAGGGCAGTTTTCCATGATAATTTCTTGAAAGATGATGTCTAGGCTCTTTTTTTTGATCATGGCTTTCAGGTAGTCCAACAATTTTTAAATTATCTCTCCTGGGTCTATTCTCTAGGTCAGTGGTTTTTCCAGTGAGATATTTCACAGTGTCTTCCATTTTTTCATTCCTTTGGTTCTGTTTTATAATGTCTTGATTTCTCACAAAGTCACTAGCTTCCTCTTGCTCCAATTTAATTTTTAAGGTGGTATTTTCTTCAGTGCTCTTTTGGACCTCCTTTTCCATTTGGCTAATTTGCCTTTCAGTGCATTCTCCTCATTGGCTTTTTTGGAACTCTTTTGACATTTGGGTTAATCTGTTCTTTAAGGTGTTATTTTCTTCAGTATTTTTTTGGGTCTCCTTTAGCAAGTTGTTGACTTGTTTTTCATGGTTTTCTTGCATCACTTTCATTTCTCTTTCCAATTTTTCCTTTATTTCTCTTACTTGCTTTTCCAAATCCTTTTTGAGCTCTTCCATGTCCTGAGGCCAACTGATATTTTTCTTGGAGACTTTTGATGTAGGCTCTTTGACTTTGTTGACTTCTTCTGGCTGTATGTTTAGATTTTCTTTGTCACCAAAAAAGGAATTTAGAGTTTGAGTTTCAGTCTGTGTTTGAGTCTGAGTATGTTTTTGCTGCCTGTTTATGTTCCCAGCCAACTACTTGAGCTTTTTGTCAGGGTATGACTACTTGTAGAGTAGAGAGTACTTTGTCCCAAGCTTTAGGGTCCAAGTACTGTTGTTTTCAGAGGTACTTCTACTCCACTGTCACCCCAGCCTCTGTCACAGCAGTGCTCCTCCTCCCCCAGAAACCACCAACCAGGAATGCAATACAGATCCAAGCAGGGCACAGCAAGAGAACCTGCCTTTGTGCCCACAAAGCACTTCTTGCACTCCCGCTCTGATCTGCTGTTAGATTCCTCCCACCACGTGTTTCAACAATCAGGCTAGCAGCTTCTGTGGGCGTGTAAGGTCCACCCACAGCCAGCACCCAGAAAGCTGCCAACAGCACAGTTCTTTTGATCTGCTTAACTAAGGAAAGCAAGGTTAAGTGGTTGGCAAGCTTACTTTAATTCAGCATACAAATAGCATTCACTTAGTTCAGGGGAAAAAGACCAGCACACTGAACTTCAGAGCAGAATACAAACAAAGTACAAACATCAACAGACAGACCCAATACAGATTCACAGTTACCAACATCTAGGTTCAGCCTGGGAACTCAGACCAAGGGCTGGCCCAGAGTCACTCTCGCTACCACTGCTGCAGGAATGAGCTCCAAGGAATAGGAGGCCAACCCCTGGTTTTATATCTTTTTCAGCATCAGGGGTGAGTCACACATGTGACTCACCCACGTGACCTGGAATCGTCACAAAGAGGCAAGTTAAATCCGTGTGGTCTAAGAGCCACTTCTTTCCCAGTCATGTAAACTAGGCCCTCCCTGGAGTTAGCCCCACCTTGGGCCCTACCTTAGCTGCCAATCCACACCCACTAAGGTTTTACACCTAATAGGGGTTTGGGCCTGGGTCTTAGCACCTAGTAAGGCTCAATGAAATACACTAAATTACTCAAAGGGAACAAAAGCCAAACTATTCAAGGGCACGTGGTTGAACTAAGTGCTAAGGAGCCCATTTTGCTTACCAACACACCATGTGAGCCAGGGACTGGGGAAGCAGCTCATGCTGGAGCTCTGGAAGCACCCTCAGGAGCTTCCTGCTGATGCCACTGCCACTGCTGCACCACCTCTGCCAACCCCAGGGCTGGTGGCCAGACCACTCTGAACTTGATCCCGCAGTTTCCCACTAACCTGCTCTTTGGTGTATGTGGGTTAAGAAGTCTGGTAACTACCACAGCTAACTGATTCATGGCTCCAAGGCCTGTTCTGGCTGGCTGGCTCCAGGTCTGGTCTGTCCTGGCTCGCCCCATGCTGGGCTGGCTCCACTCCCAGCACCATGTAATACACCCTCCCCAGTGACCATCCAGGCTCTCTTGGGCTGGAGACCTGTTTCCCTCTGCTGTTTTGTGGGTTCTGCAGCTCCAGAATTTGTTCAGAGCCATTTTTTACAGGTATTTGGAGGGATTTGGGGGAGAGCTTAAGCAAGTCCCTGCTTTCCAGTTGGCTCCACCCACCAAGATACTCCATTTCTTGACACTGGACATTTTCTCTGACTGTCCTCTATGCCTGGAATGCTCATCCTCCTCAGCTCTGCTTATTGCCCTCCCTGGCTTCCTTTAAGTCCCAACCAAAATCTCTTTTTTTACCAGAAGACTTCCCTAACTTCTCTTAATTCTAGTGTCTTCTGTCTCTTAATTATTTCTTAGTTATATTGTATATGGCTAATTTGTGCGTATCTGTTTGCATGCTGTCTCCCTCTCCCTCATTACATCATAAGCTCCTTGAGTTCAGAGATTGTCTTTTGTCTCTTTTTGTATCCACAGTGCTTAGCACAGTGCCTGGCACACACCGTGGCATTTAATAAATGTTTCTTGACTGAATGCCACTCCTGAACTGCCTGGTGGCTCACTCTCCAGACCTTTCAAAACTCACAAGGTTATAATCGTTACCTTCACCTAAAATGAAAGAACAAATGATGATGCAAAGGACTGAGTCCCAAATTTTCCATCCACATACCAGCACTAGGTGGAGAAGACCCAGACATTCCCCTCATAGCATTGCCGTTGCAATTATTGTGCCAGCTTTCCTAAGAAATTGTGATAGGGCAATACCTATTTATTTTATTTATTTATATTTATTCATATAACAAATATACAACATATTATAATATATATTTTTATTTTATTTTCTATTTATTTATTTAATTTTTGGAATTGACAGTTTACTTTAAGAGATAGTTTTGGAATTGCTACGATGATCCTCCCTCACTTCCCAAATCCAATAAGTAGCCATGTCCTCTTGTTTCTGTCTTTATTCAGTGCCCCTCTCCTTAGACATGGCTAGTCTCCTGGCCCAGGTTCTCTTCATCTCATCACTTCACACCTGGATTATTGCAACAAACTCTTCATGGCTCTGTCTTTCTCCCATCTCTTCCCATTCCAGATCATCCTCTGCTCAAATGTCAATTTGATCTTCCTAAAACACAGGTCTGACAATGTCCCTCTCTGCAAACACCCTATGATCAATGCTGGCCTCCACCACTTGACTTCATGTGGTTTTGTAGGCTGTCTCCCACTCCTAGAGCAATCTCTCTCCTCATCTCTACTTTCTGGTTCCCTTCAAGTCTCACCTAAAACCTCACCTTCTGTGGGAAGCCTTCCCAATCCCCCTCAAAACTAGTACCTCCCTCCATTGTTTGTCCCCAACTGGTCCTGTCCATAGCTTGTTTGTACGTACTTGTTTGCCTCTTGTCTCCTCCATTCCATTAGACTGTGACCCCCTTGAGAGCAGAGACTGGTTTTTCCTTTTCGTTTTTGCCTTTCTTTGTATTTCAAGCACTTAGCCCAGGACATGGAACATAGTTGGTCCTTCTTAAGAGTTTCTTGATTTGACTTGATAGCATTCTGGTTCTTCTCATATTTATCATTTCTTTTCATTTGATATTCACTTTGGCCATTTTCTAACTTCAGGGATCAGACTGCAGACAGAGGGCTGCCTTTGTAATGAATGGCCTGTCTGTAACCAGTAATGTGTTGTCTGTTGAGGTGTGGCTACCAGACAGATGGAGAGCTGGCCTCAGAGATGGGAAATCCTGTCTCTGACACAGGTACTCACTAACCTTGAAATGAATTGGTTAACCTTCCCATACCCTAGCTATTCTCTAATATGAGAAATTGCAGGGCAGGTGCCAATATTCCTTGGTGGAGTAATATTCCTTGATGGAATGAGTATCTCACCTTCACCAGTGAAA
Organism: Trichosurus vulpecula; assembly: GCF_011100635.1. NCBI lineage: Eukaryota > Metazoa > Chordata > Mammalia > Diprotodontia > Phalangeridae > Trichosurus > Trichosurus vulpecula. The sequence continues at coordinate 8,325,897 of NC_050576.1, read as the reverse complement.
CCACAGGTTTGGACCCTACTAAAATACCTAGTCAATTTCATTTTCATGATGCCATTCAAGGTTCTTCATACCCAGAACTTGCACATTCTGTTCCTGAAGGAAATATGTGTGAGATGCAGGAACGAAGCTTCAGAGACGTCCACAGGGTGCTGGCCTACTCATTGCTTGATCTTGAAGCGTATTTTCCACCATGATGTAATTCCACTCAGCCTACTCCAGTTTCCAATGGACAAGCTGCTCATGACTTCTGTTCCCCAAGCTTTGGTGTCATGGTACTGCAGCACAGTTTATATCAGTGGTGGGACAAGGGACTTTCTTGCACAGCTTAGATGGCACTTTTTAGTCAAGCAATTTCATGGAATGGGCAGTGGTGGGGGGTGGGGGGAGGAATCCTGAGGTTGAAAGGTACAACAGAAATAGAGAAAACATGTTTTTTCTTGGTTGCACATTAAAATGTTCACAATTCAGTGATAACTTAGAAGTGTTCTTGTTAAGTCATGATGACAGCTCACTTTCTCTGGATGTCTAGGCTAATGAATTAATTTAAAAGAAGAACACAGTGAACGATGTATACAGCATGTTTGAGGTTAGGAATATGTAATGCATGGATTTTATCAGTGGATCAGGTAAACATGGAAATAGGAAGAGATTTTCAAAGCTTGACTCTCAAAGAATCAAGTGCAGACTCAGTTATCCAGGCTTCTTCAACAGGTCCAATCAAAGTTGTAGCAAAATGCCCCATTCCCCCAATCCTGTGAGCTCACTAGAAAGAGATTTTCACATTGCGCCCCAGTGCTGATTTCTTCCCCTTAAGTTTACCCTCTCTGAGCCTCAGCTTCCTCATCTGTAAAATCAAAAGAATAACGCGATCACGTGTGGAAAGCACTTTGCAAACACTGAAAGCGCCATATCAACGTCAGTAACGATGACAGCTGGCACTTATATGATGCTCCAAGGTTTGCAAAGCGCTTTATAAATCATTATCTCATTGTGAGGTGGGTGTTAGTATGAGGCCCATTTTACAGATGAGGAAACTGAGGCAGACAGAGATGAAGCAACTTGACCAATAAGTGTCTGAAGACAGATTTGAACTCAGTTCTTTCTGACTCCAGCCCCAGCACTCTATCTATTAGGTGCTAACTAGCTGCCTAGTTAACAACAACAACAATACCAATAATAAACAACTCTTAGTATTAAGTAATAATGCCTAAAACCAGTATTTCTTCTATGGCAGACGTTAGTGCAGCTCAGGTGGTTATTGACATGTAACAGGATCCTTCGGCTTGCGGCTGAATCAGGTCACCTAGCTGACCTTAGAGGCAGCGTCGATTAAAGGACAGAATTCTGGGCAGCTCAGGGACTGCCGGCTGCATGACCTAGGGCAAGTCACTCTACATCTCTATGACTCCCTTTCCTCATCTGTGAAACGAAGGTGTGGGACCAGGTTACTAAAACAAAGATCTCATGACCTTGAACAACAAAAGGAGCTTGAGAGAGAGAGAGAGAGGGAGAGAGAGAGAGAGAGGAAGAGAGAGAGAGAGGAAGAGAGAGAGAGAGGAAGAGAGAGGAGAGAGAGAGAGAGAGAGAGAGAGAGAGAGAGAGAGAGAGAGAGAGGGAGAGAGGAGAGAGAGAGAGAGAGAGAGAGAGAGAGAGAGAGAGAGAGAGAGAGAGAGAGAGAGAGAGAAGAGGGAGAGAGCGAGAGCGAGCGGGAGAGAGAGAGCGAGAGAGAGAGAGAGAGAGAGAGAGAGAGAGAGAGAGAGAGAGAGAGAGACAGAGCCTCTAAGGAGAGGGAGCCTCTGTGCTGTCAGCATCTTGGGTTAGGAGAAAGAACTAAGAGATTAAGCCTGCCACTAACAGGCTGTGTGACCTTGGGCAAATCACGTAACCTGTGAACTCACATTTCTTTATCTACAAAATGAGGGGGTTGGATCAAAGGGCCTCTAAGGTCTTTTTCATCTCTAAAGCTATGATCCTTGACTTGTGATCCCACATCTATGATCTTAGATGCCTCCAGCCAGTTCCCATTACCTTCTGATGGCTCTATAGCATTCAAAGACCATTCACATCCAATCTTAACTGGTCCTCACAGCAAACTGTTGGTGTGTGAGCCTCTGGGTAATGGTTCTGTTTGTTCTAATGCTACATTGTGTTATGTTAGTTACATTATGTTGTGTTATATTGTATCAAGTCATGTTGCTTTGCCTTGTGCTGTATCATATTAAGCTGTGTTATGATGTTACATTGTTTTATATTATATTATATTTATATTATACCATGTTACATTGTATTGTGTCATGTTGCATTGTACTGTGCTGTATTATACTTAGTTGGGACTATATGCTGTGTTAGGATGTTACATTGTTTTATGTGGTTATATAATACTGTTACATTGGGTCATGCTGTGTTACATTGCATTGTACTTTGTTACCTTATCTCCTGTTGTAATGTTATGTTCCCTTCCAGTGGAAGGTAAGCTTTTGGAAGGTAAAGATGATGTCACATTTGCCTCTGTGTCTCTACTGTCCAGCACAGCTCCTGGCACATGGCGGCCACTCACTAAATGCTTGTTGGTTAGCTCAGTATGTTATTTTCAAATGACCTTGGTGAAAGAACAGCATTCTAGAACATCACATATTCTGGAATCCACCTCTTTTCTTCTGATGGAGAGTCTGAGGGAGCCAGATGGAGTCAAAGGGAGTCCTCCTCTCTGGGAAGAGGAAGAGATTGTTCCAACGTTTTCTAAGAACTTGGCCCTGCTGTACTCATTAGAAGGATGAAATTCCCAACATTTGTGATTTTCTGTGGTTCAAGTTATTCCATGTTTCTGAAAAGCCATGGCTACTTGGGGGCCTCTGGGTAACAATCCTCACCCAATGGATGAGCAAGCTAGGGCCCAGAAAGATTCAGTTATTTGCTGAGATTCATACTGCTAGGAGACAGTGGATGCAGACCAAGGATTTGGGCTTGAGAATGACCATGTCACAAAGGAAAGAACAGCAGGAGAGGCAGGATGGTTTTAGCTAGAATCCTAGGCTTGTTGTCAGGAAGACTTGGGTTTGACATCTGCCTTAGGCACATACTAGTGTGACCATAGGAAAGTTACTTAACTCAGCGTCCTCATCTGTACAATGGGGATAGTTATAGCACCTACCTCAAAGGGATGTTGTTACATTAGAAACCATACAATTCAACCTCTTCATTTTACAGATGAAAAAACTAAGACCCAGGGAGGTGGGGTGACTCCCTCCTGGTTAGATGGAGAGTAATCATCTGAGATAGAATTTGAACCCAGGCCTTTTGACTCCTAATCCCAGGCCTCATCTCATTGCCTCATGCTGCCTCAGATATCTCATGCCTTTCCACCTCTCTGTCTGTGCTAGGGCCTGTGATCTTCTGGGAGAGTGCTAGATTTGGAATCATTCAACTCTGAGCCAAGCCTGAGCTCTTCCTGGCACCTGCCAGGAATGGGGCCTTGGGCCAGTCACTTCTGCTTTCTCGGCCTCCATTTCTCACTTGCTAAATAGAGATAAGAATATTTGTATTACTGACCTGCCAGGGGGTGGAGGAGTAAGTCCTTTGAACACTCTCCATTCCTATGGAAACATGAGTTACTGTTATTATTCTGAATTACTGGCCAGCATTCTTCCTTGCTGCCTCTCGAGATAATAGAAAGGGAAAAAAAATCAAATCAAGTGACAAAATTGTACAAAGTACATTTATAAATTACTGTAACTAGTAGGTCGGTTTGAATAGAATCCCATAAATGTCTCATAGAAAGGGTACACAGCTCTTCTTTACTAATTACATTTCCCTACTGGATTTGAATAAACATCTGTTTTACTCCAAATATTAATCATAATTCCCAAGAGAAATGTTATTTTGTTTTCAAATCCTTTCTTGTGCATAAATAAAAAATTCTATAAATATAACAAATGTGATACTTTGATATTTCATTGATCTAATAAATATAATTGATGGATACATTTATTTCCATTGTAGTCAGAGAACCAGATTCCTTTTTTCCCTAAGGAGCTACTTGCTCTTAAGTTATGGAAGCTGAAACTGACTGTCCCTTTTCTTCTGGGCTTTAGAATACAAATGGTACTGGGGAAATTACGGGTGAGGTGAAATTTGTCTTGGGGCTGGAGTGGGGGGATAGGTGACCCTTTTGGGAGATTTCCCTTTCTCTTTACTTTCATTTGGTTCACCTAGCTTTCTTGTTTTGGCAGAGGTGTAAGTAGTGCAGGGCTGACAGGGCTTTGCCCCAAGGTTCTGACATGTGAGGGAATGTGCTTCCTCCTCAGATAGCATGCTAATTCCCTATCACTGTCCCTCACTTCAGGACCTCCAGGGTGTGATGCCAAATCCCCACTGTGAGAAACTTGGTGATGAACATCTCAGAATTAAGAAGGCAACAGATACAGCATCCATTTCCTGGCCTCTATTTGACATTTTTCTAGATGGGTAGGACCTGCTGAAACTTATCCTTCAAGAAGCCAGGCCATTGCTGAGCCAGTTTGAGGTATCAGAGGATTTTTTTTTATCAGAGAATGACCTGATGCTTCAAGACAAAATAGAAATTCACAGGAGGTGGTATAAAGTACTGTGTGAGGAATCTGAGGAAGTAGAATTCAATTTCAGTTTAGGGTATAAGTGGCTCATTTTGTGCAAACTCCCTGAAGGGTGTATATGATTTCAAAAGCAAATAGGAAGTTGGAGGAATGCATTCCAGGGATAGGAAAATAGGAGCCAATGGGTTGAAATAATAAGGGGTGAGATGTAACTGGGGGGGAGGCGTGGTAAATAATCTATCCAGTTGGTGGAGTAGGGGAGAAGGTAAAAGGTATCATGGGAAAATCACTTAATCTAGACTTCAGTTTCCTTATCTGTAAAATAGGGGGGTTGGATTAGATGACCTCCCATTGCTACTGCCACAACTCAATGAGCTTCTGCTGTTATTGTATGAGATAAGGTTGGACAGGTAGGTTGAAATTATATGGGGGGGGGGGTGGGTATCCTTCATGCTAGACTAAGAAGTTGGACTTCAGTAAATAATGGGGAAGCACTGAAAATATTTTTTTTTAAATGCCTTGCTCTAGACTAAAATACTACCTCCAGGCCTTTCCCTCATCTGCCAACCTGGAATGTGTCAGAAATGCCAGTGAGTTTTGCCTGGTATAACTTAATTATTTTTGTGTTTAGTTATGCTGATTCTGAGTGATTTCCCTTTTCTTTTCTACATGCTCAGAAAAAAAAATCTTTTTAGAATTTTTTCAAGAACCAATGTCAAGCTCATGAGTCCATCATTGTAAATATTCACCCTCTTTCTCCTCACACATCCAGCCACTTGGCCTTCTGCAGTCCAATGACACCTCTCCCATTCATCATGATGACTTCTTTTTCAGTCCAGCTATTCAACCAGCTGCACATCAAACTAACTGTACTTCTCTCACCTAGCCTGCTTTTTCCTATCTTGGCCTCAAGGATATCATGAGGGGCCTTGTTGAATACTTTGCTGAAATTTAGATCCTCTATATTAACAACAGTCACCTGATCTACTAGCCCACTGGCCTTGGCAACAAAAAAGAAAGAAAAGAAATAGGGTAGTATGGTTTGTCTTGTTTTTGATGAGGTCATTAATTAATCATTCAAATCACAAACATTCATTAGATGCCTACTATGGACTAGGCACTGTGTTAGGTGATGGGGATGAGAAGACAAAACTGAAAATCTCTCTGCCCTCATTCTTTTGGGAGACACAAGAAATACATAGAAATATACACAATAAATGTTCCTTCCTTGATCTCCCTTTTGATTCAAACATAAAAGGGAGCTTAATCAGTTTGTACTGTTTTAAAGTCCTTGGAGGACTTTGCCACACTATTGTATTCATCAATCCTTAGTTATCTATTATTGCTTTTATCTCTTGTATGTGTCATTAAAAAATGAGTTTGTTAATGCTTTCCTTATTCAATCATATTGATTTCTTAGAGACATTCCTTATTGGAATTGATTGTGACCCTGTCACCAGAATTTACTTGAGAGCCTCTTACCCCTTTTGACTAAAATGTCCCTTTCTGAGTCCCTGGCTGTGGGATCCTGCCATAGCCTGGTTTCTTTTCTTTTGTCTTTTCTGAACCCTTTGAAAGCTCTTCCCCCAAATCTAGGAGAAAAGTAAGTTTGTGCCCAGCATCCTCATTATTTCTCACAAGCTCTTCGATTACATGGTGCCTGCATCTCATGTTAACAATTACCAAAGGGGCGAGGGAACAAAGCTTAAAGTGAAATTCTGATGCTCTGTTGCTTTTGTGTTAGAATGGAAATAGAACTTTGTCACAGACTGTGGCAGATTCTGTGCTGATGGACAGTTGACAAACTGGCTGACCTTTGTGAATTCCATTAGATCTTGTGGGAGAGGCCAGAATGGGCAGCTGGGGAGGCTTCTGGGAGCTTGCATCAGCTTGGCCGTGGTGCTGATATCCCTTCTCTTCTTGCTTTGTGCTTTTATTGTGTGCCCTTCTGGAAAAGCCAATAGAGAGATTGTTTGGTGACATTTCTGTTCCCTTTAGGTGGGTCTGTGTCAGGTCAAGTGCTTATCCAAAGCTAAGACACAGAGTCACAGAGGCTAGGGGCACTGCTGATGGACCTCAGTGATTCTGCCCATGGCCAGGTGTCTGAAGACCTGAACCCAGGGGTGGACAAGTGGTTGGAGAGAAAGGATCAGATGTGAAAGATGTTGCGGCTAACTGAGCAAGAATATTGAGGAGGAGGAGAAAATTCATCTGGCTAGGTGAAGTAGGGCTAGATTATGGAAGACCTCTGCCACTAACTAGCTGTTTGACCTTGGAGAACTCACCTAACTTCCTTGAGTCACAGTTTCTTCATTTATAAAGTGTTATCTCATCTGAACAGCTATTCTAAAATAACTCTGTTTCCATCTGAGCTGTTCTGAGCTCTTCCTGAATAAGGGCTTCAAAAGGGTAGCAATGATTTGACTCTATCCCTACAGTTAGTGGAAGCATAAATATGAAGGCTCTAATTAATAATATTTGCAGAAGGGTCGGGAAACAAGGTCACCATTCCCTTTCCATTATTTTTTAAATCTTTCTCCACACTTCTGTCCTGCTCATGTACTTGGCCATCTCTACATATTTTTCATTAGTTTTCATAATCACGACAAGTGAATGAGCCTGCCCTGTGATCATGTGTCACTCTTGTGATGCCCTTGCTCCCATTATATTCAGTCTCTTTATAAGAAATTAATATGTAATAACAATAAATGAATCCAAGAACATAGAACTATATTCCATAACTGATAGCTTTGGCATGCCTTTCCAGTGACGGTCAGTTGCCAGCATATGGAAATATTCTACAAATGTTTTTCAGCTAAACCACAGATCTAAATTTGAGAAGGTTGTCCATACTTTTGTATGGACATAGAGTTTTGATTTAGAAGGGACCTTAAAGATATTTAAATCTAAGCCCTCCATTTTTTAAATAATGGAACATAGGTACCGATGGGGGAAGGGACTCACTTAAAGTCATACAGGGAAGAAATGGAAAAGCTGAAAGTGGAATTAAGGTGTTTACCTCAGGGCTCATGTTGAAAAAGATAGAGCCCAGTGTCCAATTACTATGGATCTTCCTAATCTATCAGCACTCTTTGGGTTTATTCAATCAGCTGTTGATCCCCTATTTGTGCTCTCATCGGTAAGTATTCATATCACTCTGGTTATCTACAACAACATAGTGTCGAATGCCTGTGAAAAATCTAGCTACACTGATCTCACTACTAGGCGTTTGTTCCAAGGAGATCAAAGGCAAGAGAAGTCAAGTTAACAAGCACTTATTAGGTGCTTACTATGTGCAAGCACTACCCTAAGTCTGGGAATACAAATATAGGCAGAATGAGAATCTCTGACCTTAAAGGAGCTTCTATTTGAATGACAGAAGACAACGAATACCTAAAAAGGAGATGAAAAGGGGAGGGGCAAGAAAGATAGAAAGAAAGGTATCTCATATACTGAAATGTTCACAGCAATACCTTTGGTTATGGCAAAAAGAGGAAACAAAGATTTTTGTTTATTGATTGGGGAAAGTGTAAACAAACTGTGGCACATGGATATAACGGAAGACTATTGTGGGGTACAACATGAAGAACACAAGGAATACATAAAACTTTGGGAAGACTTATAATAACTGATGCGTTATGAAATGGGAAAAACTATTACAAAATGCTGTAAATGGGGATAATTCTAACTGGCTTCTGATTAGTGGTAGTGACTAATTTTGGCCCCAGAGAACAAATGATGAAACATATTTCCCTCTTCACAGTAGAGAAGTGGGGTACTACAGGTATAAAATGTCACATACAATGTCAAATGTATTGATTGATTTACCATAATGTTTCTTCTTTATTACAAAGAGGGTTTGATGGGATACAGAAAGGAGGAAGTTTAGTATCTATGACATCCCTATGTTCAACAAAAAAGAAGAGATTAGTTCTTTTTGCTGTCAACAAGAACTGACTTTTATTTCAAGTTTCAAAGTTTAGAAAATACTTTACATAGTGTTAAAAAGCTTATTATTGGGGGGCAGGGCCAACATAGCAGCTGGAAAGCAGGGACTTGCTTAAGCTCTCCCCCAAATCCCTCCAAATACCTGTAAAAAGTGGCTCTGAACAAATTCTACAGCTGCAGAACCCACGAAATAGCAGAGGGAAACAGGTCTCCAGCCAAGGAGAGCCTGGATGGTTGCTGGGAAGGGTCTATCACATGGTGCTGGGAGCGGAGCACTGCCCAGTGTGGGCCACACCAGGACATACCAGACTGGGAGTCAGCCAGCCAGAACAGGCCATAGGGCCATGAATCATTGAGCTGTGGTAGTGACCAGACTTCACAACCCACAAACGCTAAAATGCAAGTTAGTGGGAAACTGTGGGATCAAGTTCAAAGTGGTCCAATCACCAGCCCTGGGGTTGGCAAAGGTGGTGGAGTGGTGGTGGTGGAGGCAGCAGCAGGAAGCTCCTGAGGGTGCTTCCAGAGCTCCAGCATGAGCTGCTTCCCCAGTCCCTGGCTCACATGGTGGGAGGAATCTAGCAGCAGATCAGAGCAGGAGTACAAGAAGTGCTTTGTGGGCACAAAGGCAGGTTCTCTTCCTGTGCCCTGCTTGGATCTGTATTACAGTCCTGGTTGGTGGTTCTTGGGGGAGGAGGAGCACTGCTGCGACAGAGGCTGGGGTGACAGTGGAGTAGAAGTAGCTCTGAAAACAACAGTACTTGGACCCTAAAGCTTGGGACAAAGTACTCTCTACTCTGCAAGCAGTCATACCCTGATGAAAAGCTCAAGGGTCAAGTAGTTGGCTGGGAACATGAACAGGCAGAGAAAACAAACTCAGACTCAAACTCAAACTCTAGATTCCTTTTTTGGTGACAAAGAAGATGAAAACATACAGCCAGAAGAAGTCAACAAAGTCAAAGAGCCTACATCAAAAGTCTCCAAGAAAAATATGAATTGGACTCAGGCCATGGAAGAGCACAAAAAGGATTTGGAAAAGCAAGTAAGAGAAGTAGAGGAAAAATTGGGAGGAGAAATGAGAGTGATGCGAGAAAATCTTGAAAAACAAGTCAATGACTTGCTAAAGGAGATCCAAAAAATACTGAAGAAAATAACACCTTAAAGAACAGACTAACCCAAATGTCAAAAGAACTCCAAAAAGCCAATAAGCAGAAGAATGCCTTGAAAGGCAGATTTAGCCAAATGGAAAAGGAGGTCAAAAAGACCACTGAAGAAAATACCACTTTAAAAATTAGATTGGAGCAAGTGGAAGCTAGTGACTTTGTGAGAAATCAAGGTATTATAAAACAGAACCAAAGGAATGAAAAAATGGAAGACAATGTGAAATATCTCATTGGAAAAACCACTGACCTAGAGAATAGATCCAGGAGAGATAATTTAAAAATTATTGGACTACCTGAAAGCCATGATCAGAAAAAGAGCCTAGATATCATCTTTCAAGAAGTTATCATGGAAAACTGCCCTGATATTCCAGAACCAGAGGGTAAAATAGAAATTGGAAGAATCCACTGATCACCTCTTGAAAAAGATCTTTAAAAGAAAACTCCTAGGAATATTGTCACCAAATTCCAGAGTTTCCAGGTCAAGGAGAAAATACTGCAAGCAGCCAGAAAGAAACAATCTGAATATTGTGGAAATACAATCAGGATAACGCAAGATCTAGCAGCTTCTACATTAAGGGATCAAAGGGCTTGGAATATGATATTCCGGAGGTCAAAGGAACCAGGATTAAAACCAAGAATCATCTACCCAACAAAACTGAGTATAATGCTCCAAGGCAAAATATGGATTTTCAATAAAATAGAGGACTTTCAAGCTTTCTCAATGAAGAAACCAGAGCTGAATAGAAAATTTGACTTTCAAATGCAAGAATCAAGAGAAGCATGAAAAGGTAAACAAGAAAGAGAATTCATAAGGGACTTACTAAAGTTGAACTGTTTTGTTTACATTCCTACATGGAAAGATGATGTGTGTAATTCATGAGCTCTTTCTCAGTATTAGGGGTGTTGAAGGGAATATACGTTTATATAGACAGAGGGCACAGGGTGTGTTGAATATGAAGGGATGATATCTAAAAAAATGAAATAAGTTTAAGGAGTGAGAGAGGAATATATTGAGAGAGGGAGAAAGGGAGAGATAGAATGGGGTAAATTATCTCACATAAAAGTGGCAAGAAAAATTAGTTCTGTTGGAAGGGAAGAGGGGTCAGGTGAGGGGGAATGAGTGAATCTTACTCTCACCAGATTCGACTTGAGAAGGGAATAACATACACACTCAATTGGGTATCTTACTCCACAGGAAAGTAAGGGGAGGGGGACCAAAAAGGGGGGATGATAAAAAGAAGGGCAGATAGGAGGAGGAGGTAATCAAAAGCAAACACTTTAGAAAAGGGACAGGGTCAAGGGAGAAAACTGAATAAAAGGGGACAGGATAGGATTTAAGGAAATATAGTTAGTCTTTAACAACATGTGCATTGTGGAAGTGTTTTACATAATGATACATATGTGATCTATGTTGAATTGCCTTCCTAGGGAGGGTAGATGGGAAGAGAATAGGGGAGAAAATTTGGAACTCAAAGTTTTAAAAGTAGATGCTCAAAAAAAAGTTGTTTTTTGCATGCAGCTGGGAAACAAGACATATAGGTAATGGGGCATACAAATCTATCCTGCCCTACAAGAAAGTAAGGGGAAAGGGGATGGTGGAGGGAGTGGAGTGACAGAAGGGAGGGCTGACTGGGGAATGAGGCAACCAGAATATATGCCATCTTGGAATGGGGGGAGGAAGGTAGAAATGGGGAGAAAATTTGTAACTCAAAATCTTGTGGAAATGAAGGTTGAAAACTAAAATATTAAATAAAAAAGATAATTTTTTTTAAAAAAGCGTATTATCCCACATTTTACAGATGAGGAAATCAAGGCTCAGAGAGATTAGGTGATTTTCCTGTGATCACACAGAAGTAGGATGTTAACAAAGATCTTTAGATTCCAGTTCTGGTGCTCTATTTACAAATGGCCTACACCTTGTTGCCACTCCATTTATTCTTCGTGCATCTACACTGACTCCTAGTAGTCAGTGTGTTCCTTCCTTAGCACTCATAAACTAAAATTAATAACCCATTAAGTAACTTTTCCAGGCACAAGCCACAATATGATCCTTACTGACTATTAAATTTATTAATTTGGTTACTGTTCTGCTGCAGGATAAGTGAAGAAAGTAAAGGATATTGGGCAGTATTTGAACACTGTCCCTTGAATACTTTTTTTTGAACAAACCCCTAATACCTGTAAATTTTCTTATCATGCGCTCCTTTCTCATCAGAATGCAGAAAGTCGAAGAAAAATGACATTTTTTGAACATTGTCTTGCATGAGTTTGAGAACAATGTAAGTTTACTAGATGGGCAGCCTGGAGAAAAGAAGGCTGTCTTCAAATATCTGAAGGAGCTTCATGTATAAAGATAACAATGGCCGCCATTTATACAGCACTTTTCATTTTATCTCATTTGATCCTTGTGATAACCCTGAAAGGTAGGTGCCCTTATCATTCCCATTCTGCAGATGAGGAAAACTGAAGCAGAGAGAGGTTAAGTGACTTTCCCAGTATCACACATCTATTCACTACCTGAGGCAGGATTTGAACTCAGGTCTTCCTGATTCCAACTCCAGCACTCTGTTCACTGACCTATTGAATTACTGAGGAAGTAGATGTGTTCTGCTTGTCCCCAAAGGACTGAACTAGAAACAATGGGTAGAAGTTACAAAGAGGGAGATAATCTTAATTGATATATATTCAAACTTAACAGTTTGAGTGGTCTCAATGTGGAATGGACTGCCTTGAGATGGAGTGGGTTCCCTCTCCCTGGAAATTGTCAACCAGAGGCTGGAGGACTGTCCCCTTTGGGGTTGTACTGCAGGGGACTTCAGTTCTGGTACAGGCTGGCCTAAGTAGCCTCAGAGGTCCTTTCAAACACTGAGGATCTGTGATTATCAGTGGCAAAGAACTGGAAATGGAGGGGAATGGCCGAACAAACTATGGTAGATGATTGTGATGGAATGCTGCTGTGCTATAAGAATTGATGAGCTCAGTGATCTTAGAAAAACATGGAAAGACTTGCATGAAATAATGAACAGTAAAATGAGCAGAATCAAGAAAACATTGTATACAGTAACAGCAATATTGTTCTAAGAATGACTTTGAGGGGCAACAAGGTGGCACAGTGAGTAGAGCCCCAGCCCTGGAGTCGGTAGGACCTGAGTTCAAATCTGGCCTCAGACACTTGACATACTTACTAGCTGTGTGACCTTGGGCAAGTTGCTTAATCCCAACTGGCCTGCCTTCCCCCCTCCAAAAAAAATGGCTTTGAGTGAATAGGTTATTTTGACTATTATAAATACCCAAATTAACTATAAAAGACATATGAAGAAAGATGCTATCTGTATCCAGAGAAAGAACTGATAAATAGAATATTCATAGAATAATTTTACATATGTGGACAGCTATTTGTATCTAATGGTAGCCATCTCTAGGGTGGGGGGAAGGGAAAAAAAGGAAAAAAAAAGAAATGCACATGACAATTTTGTTATATATTTGAAAAGAATAAGAAGTTGTGCATGGTAGATTTGCAGTTTCATGTACAAACATCTTTTTTATTGCGCTATGTTATGGAAATTCTTGCTTTATTCCATAAATTAAAAATATTTTTTTCAAAATGAAAAAAGATAAATCTATAATAGGGAAAAAAGACTCCTAGGGGCAAAAAAGGGTTAGTATCTTCAGCAGAATTGTTGCATAATTTCCTAGTCCTGAAAAAGGACACAATCAATCAAAAGATGCCCATGGAGGCCAAGAACTCCATGAAGTTGTTTTGCATGAGATGTTCTTTAATAAGCATCCCCTTAAAAGCTGGGGGTGGGGGAGCATAACAAACCTTAAGACCTCCAGAAAATCAACACATGTCTCCCACTGTCCTGTCTTCATGGTACTATGAATAATCCATCTAAGTTGGAGATGATGTGAACAGCTTTGGTAGAACAGTAATTAGAGAAACAAATCTTCCCAGAGCTTTGGGAGTGAAGATTGTTAGGATAAGGAAAAAAAAAATAATAGGAAGAAACCATTTAAAAAGTTATGTAGTCATTAAACAGAGAAGGCTGTGCATTGGATGGATTGGTACAGCAGATGGCACTTGTGTATCATGTAATATTTTATTATGATTAAGAATTCTTCTTTATCAGCCTTCTCTCTTAGAATATGTAGAAAAAGATACACATAATGTACATATAAGCACATTTTAGAATTATATTTAGAATTAAATGTGTATATATATATATATATATATATATACATATATATATATTTGTCATAGTCCTTTGTGAAGTTAGAACCTGCCATCTTTATATTTGATCCCCATTGGTTTTTGAGAGGCAGACTTGTAATAAACATGTCAGCTAACATGGGACAGAATGTGAGCATCATAACATCAAAGAATTGTCATTCCCCACCTTATTGTGCTAACATCAAATCACTTCCTCCCCAACCCCTACATCTATGAATGTAGTGAGAGACTCTGCCTTTGATATCTGCACAACTAAAGACGGCACTTGGAAATGGTTTTCCTGTTTGAAATCAGCCAAACTCTGCAAAGGGCTAGGGAATTTTAACGTTTTCTTCATCTTTGCTTTCTCTGGTAGGACGGATAGGGATAGAGATTGTATCTGTGATATCACTGGTTTCAGGAACTCTCAGGTGAGCAAATTTCCTCTCCCATGGCACTTTATAGGGCACCTTATAGTCTTATAGTCTTAGAGAGTTGCCTAACACTGAGGAGTTAAATGATTTGTCCTGGGGCACACAACCAGTGGGTTTTAGAGGTGAGACTTGAACCCAGACCTTCCTGGATCTGAGGCCAGGTCAGTTACTACAGTTCACTACATCACATTGCCTCTTGTACCTTAAAATTGCTACATAAGAAAGCCATTCCTAACTATAAAAATCTTTCTCAAATGCCTCCAGAGTAATTCTGTTCACCTTGACCTATGAAATGGGGGTTACAATAGCATTCACCTCCCAGAATGGTTGTGAGGATAAGAGGAAGGGGGAGGGAATAAGCTTTTACATAGGGGCCAGTCACTACACTAGGCACTTTTATAAATATTATCTCGTTGGATGAAATGAGATAGTGTTTGTAAAGCTCTTCGTAAACCTTCAGTGCTAGAGGGATACAATAGATGGAGTTTCGGGTTTGAAGTCAGGAAGGCTGGAATTCAAATAGTGGTGTGACCCTGGGAAAGTCACTTACCCTGCATTTGCCTCAGTTTCCTCATTTGTAAAATGGGAAGAATAACAGCCTCTACTTCCTGGACTTGTGGTAAAGATCAAATGAGATAATATTTGTAAAAGAGTGCTTAGCATGGTGCCTGGCACATAGTGGGGACTATGGAAGTGTTAGTTATTATTGTTGTTATTGTCATTATAATCCACTATGCCAAGCTGCCACTCTTGTAGGTAAAGCATGTCAAAAAGTCAAACAAATGGAAGAGATGGAAAAAAGGAAGAAAAAGAGAAGGGCATTGGAAACAGAGGGCTGGCTTCTGAAGAGCTTTCCCTGGAGATGCTTTTATAAGGAGACTTTAAAAGACACACAAGAACATACATGCTTGTACACACACACACACACACACACACACACACACACACTCCCTCTCTCTTCCCTATGATCTGAGTGAATGCTTGAAGAGTCTGTCACTTGCTCCTCAGGATTCACCAGCTGATCCAGGCATCAGGAATGTTTGCTTCCTAAGAACTTCCTGATGAAAACTGACTACTCTTTGGTAGATGACATCCGACCATCAAAAACTCTGTATTAGTGTAATTGAGCATACATTAAATTCTTCAGTGAAATAGCTTTTGTCATGCTATACTGTTTTTTTCCTCCTGGCACACCAGGGCCTGACAGATTTCTCGGGGAACTGAGCAATTGAGAGTGGAGCAATTTTGACACGAAATGGGGCCCACGCATTAGAGCCATTACACCAGGCTTGTTTTCTGATTGTTTTCTAATAAAATAAAGGGTCTTCTGTGATGGTAACGGAAGGCAGGTTTAAAAACACATCATAACATTTTAAGTGCATTGGTCTTGCAACATTTGTTCCAATTTTCAAGTGTGACAGACAGTGAGTAATAGAATTTCTCAAACAGATGCTTTCATGATGGGCCCTAGCCTGTCAGTCCAGATGACAAGGTTTCAAAAAAAAAAACCCCAAAACAAAACACTTTATCCAGCATGTTATCATTTTGAAAGATTAGTAATTGCATATCATTTCATTTAAGACTTCATTTGAAGGAATAAAGGGCATACAATGTAGCTTATTTTGTAGATACTTGGTTAACAGAAAAACAGAGGTTTTCCAAACCCAGTAGCTAGTGGCCGACAAATTGTGAGCACAGCATACAACTTAATGAAAGCTTCAGCCTGGTTATAAAGGAAGAGTCTTTGGCAATACATTCAAGGATTTCTAATTCCAGTGCCTTATCTTTCTGTTTATCAGGAAGACCAAGTACTTGACCACTGGGGTGGGTTTGGGGTTGATTTGCCCTCCTTGTTAGGGCAGCTGGCTTCCATTGGTTAAATTTCTTTAGGTTATCGTTATAATCCATGTCCATATCCTTTCCTTTATCTATTTCCCTTTTTGTTGGGCTTCAATAACTTATATAGGTTAGGTTGGCATTGTTCTCATTGCACAATATTTCTCCTTCATTTTTATTCTTTCTTTTGGTTCTGTTTCATGTTTAGTCTTTGCTCAAACAGGCCAAGGACCTGATTATACATAGACAGGTGATTCAGAGAGAACTCCATAGGGAACTTATGCAGGGGCATAGATGGGCAGGAATGAAGAAGAGATGATCTAAGATGTTATTGGGGGGAACATCCACATTATTGAGATCGCAGGTCATTGTGAATGATGCCAATATGGCAGAATGTATAGTCAAGCCCCTTCAGATCCAGAAATACTGGGCCCAAGTCCCATTTCTGAAACATACCAGCCATGTGACCCTGGGTTACACCTCCAAACCAGAACTCGTTCTCTTTTGCCTCCAATTCTCCTTTCTAATTCCCCTATTACTGTCAAGGGCACCACTCATCCTCCCAGTTCCTCAGGCTTGCAAGCTACCTTCATTCCGCTCCTCACCTTCACTCAGCACCCTCACCCAACTGATAGCCACGTGCTGTTCTTTCCCACAAGTTGCTCACCCAGCTCCCACCATGGTGCAGACTCTCATTCCCTCATGCAATAAACTGTGGCTACTAATCACAATAGACTATGGCAATAACCTGCTGCTTGGCCTCCCAGCCTAAGTGTCTTGCCTCTCCAGCCCACCCTACAGGCAGCTTTCTAAAGCTCAGATGTGACCATGACTCTCCCCTGCTCAGGAAACTGCAGTGGCTCTTCATTACTTCCAGGATCAAATATAGACCCCTCTGTTTAGTGTTTAAACTCTTCATAACCTTGCCCCTTCCTACCTTGTGCCCTGTGACCCAGTGACGCTGCTCACTTGGCTCTATCTCCCACCACATACTGATGGGTGCTTGGGTGCTTGTGCTTGGACTCTAATTCTAACACCACATTTCTCCTTAGCCTCTGCTTGGGTGCCTGTGCCTGGACCCCAATTCTAAAACCACATCTGGTTCCAAAATCACATCTCTCCCTAGCCTCAAAATACTGCCTGAGACAGTTCCTCTCCAATTCAAGGGCAGCATGCCTTAGCAAAACAATTATCTCTCCTCCTGATACTGCAGCCAGCTGCACATATACAATTTATTGGTCCAACTCCTTGTGAACATTCTAATTGGCTGTGCACTGGGCCATAACAATATTTACTGCTTACCAACCTTACTGATATGTGTCCTAGACATAGTCAAACGTATACTCCCTTGCCTTCATCTTGTCTAACAAGACATTTGATGAAAGCCACCTGGATATTCCCAGTCATCCCTGACCATTAGTTGACTTAGTGACATTTCACAGTCAAAACCACACCTCCAGGTCACCCTGCCTTGGGGTATTTCCCAGTGAACTCTGGGTAAGATACCTGGCAGTAGACGCAAAAGTGCATGTTCCTTTAAGAACTGACCACCCCTTAACCACTCCCTAATCCTACCCCAAACCACCTAATTGACAGGTTTTACCCCCAAATTTCGTAAAAAAACTTTCCCTGTAGCCCTGTAAGGTTGCAGATTCCCTAAGAACTCTTGCCCGCTGTAAAGTGTAATAAATCTTTGCCACCTTGACTGGAAGAATGCTTGAGATTGTAAATTCATTCCAGATGGCCCCAACCCTCCCCAGTACTTGGGTCTTTGAGGGGCACTCCCCCTCAATGACCCTGTCTGGGAACTCCAGGCTTGGGGTTCCTGGACCTTGTCTCCCTCAACCCTCAACAATACTCCGTTTCCTCACTGTGCCTTTCACCTGTCATCCTGCATGCTGGCAATGCCCTTTCTCCTTTCCTCCATCTGCTGGTTTTCTTGGCCTCCTTGAAATCTCACCTCAAATCCCACCTTCTGCAAGAGGCCTTTCTCTAACCCTTTCAATGCTAGTGACTTCCCTGTGAAATTATCTCCCATTTACCATGTATATATCTTGTTTGTACATAGTTCTTTCAATGTTGACTCCTCCCTTAGATTGTGAGCTCCTTGAGGCAGGGTCTGTTTTTGCCTTTTTTTTTGTATTTGTAGCATTTAACACAATGGCTGGCATATAGTAGGTGCTTAATAAGTGTGAGATTTGTTGATTTAATCTCTCAATGATGTAGAAAGCCTGAAAGTATAAGTACTAGAATGATACCAAGCTACCTTAGTAAATGGGGTTCCCTACATGGATCCCTACAAATCACAGGTCCAACTCATACCTAATTATTATAATTTTTGTTGCAATTCTCCAATGTCCTTGGCTTCCTGTCAGGTGCTAGCAGCCCCACTTAGGATTAGGGAATGTGAAGTAGAGCTAAAAGTCCAGGGAAATCTTGATTTTGGAGTCAGCATAGTTACAACACAGTGAAGATGATACCCCAAACAAATCATTAAAGCTCCCCAGCCTTAATTTGCCTGCAAGCAATGTGGGGGCAGTGATGTCTACACTGACTGCCTTGCTAGGAAGTGGTGAGACAAGCACTTTGTTAATCACAGATGACACTCCAAATGTGGGCTAATTTTTGTTAATAATAAACATGAAAGCACATAAGGTCCCACCCTGACAATATCTAGAACCAAAAGAACACAGCATAGACAAACTGCTTTCCTCCCCTCCCTCCTTCTTGCTTTCTCTCATCCATCTGTAAATAATGTACACACAAACAACCCTACAGAGTTTCCCTCCATCATCCACAGGGAACAAATCCTGATGATGTTACAGAGAAACAGAGGGACCATATAACACTTAGCAGCTGGTGTTCTATGTGCACTGGACCTTATTTTGAATCCCTCCCTACAAAAAGGTCCCGAGAGATTTTCTTCCAAGTTGTCTCTGCATCATGATGACTGTTTTCTCTTATTGATTCTGGGATGCTAAAAGCAGCTATCATTTATTTATCTTCCACTTTCAGGTTTACAAAGCACTTTCCTCAAAATGCCCCGTGAGAGAAGCCATTCAATTATTACAACCCTCATTTCACAGATGAGGAAACTGAGGCTCGGAGAGGTGAATCTTTCAATCAGTCAACAACATTTATTAAATGCCTCCTAAATGCTGGGGGAAGTAATTTGCCCAGGGTCATGTGGCTTGGGAGCGTCAAAGCTCCAATTTAAGCCCAGATCTGACTGCATTACCAAGTCTAGTTCTTTCCCCCATCTGTCTGAGTCTGCTTTATCCTCACATGGTTCTGAGATGTTTTTTCTTTTCATTTCTTTTCTTAGACCAGGCTGTACCCTGAGTGCAATCCTTTCCTGTGGGCTTCTTCCAGCCCTTTATACATTTCCTGCCCACTTATTAACTTGGTGATTTTCACAGATATCTTTTGTATAGATTAACATACATTAACAGCACAACCCCAGGTTCTTCTATTCCTGCTTCCTTTTGGAGGATTAAGTCACTCTTTAATTTACTCTTGCAAATTACTTCCTTGTTCTGCTAATACAATACTATAACCAACCACTCCAGCAATGCGATTGCTTAAAGCAATCCATTATTGATTCATAACTGCAGCATTGATTTTTAGTTGACTGTCACTACAATGAATCCATAGGCTGCCCACCACACAATCTGAAGACCCAAATTCTCTGCCTGTGAAGGGTGGGAAGGGACCACTACTAACGGTAAGAATCATGTTTAAGAAAAAAAGTCAAACAAAAACACCCCACAAAGAACTTAAGCCACAATGTCAGGCATGGCATCCAGTGGACCCCATGGTCCTTTGGGAGCCTGTCCAAGGGCATTGAGTTATTCAAAATGCTAAAAGGACCCTGTTAAAAACAATCTGTCATTCATAATACAGTTCCACCTCCTAGGTTGCCTTCCTATGAAGGGTTTAGGCAAGTCCAATAGAAGGGAAAGCTTGAGAGACTTGGCAGCCAAATGGGACAAAACTCTGTACTTTCAAGGGTAAAGACTGCTTCTAAAATCAATAGCCTGATTTTGCATTCCTTTGAGGATGATTTTGGGAAGTAACTGAGAAAAGGCTATGATACTTAATGAATTAGGAGATTTTTCATATTCATGTATACATTTCTGATTTTTTTTATAGTGTTTTTACATTTGTGAAGCACTTTATCTAGGTCATTTCATTTGGTCCTCCAGGTCTGGGCAGTAGCTGCTGCTGTGATCCCCATTTTGATTCCTAGTGAACCAGTTCAATTCTCCACTGCCTTCTTCCCTTAAGTACATTATGCCTTTATCCAATTAAATGTTGTGCCCTGGAAAAACTCAATCTTAGGTTATTCCTACTATTCACGTACTGTTGAACCAAACTGGAAAGAATCTTAAAACTCTATTTACTGGGTTCACTATAAATTTATGCTACATGATCTCAACTGGGTTCTCACTATGGCAAGGCAATCCTTTCATACCACCCTGCTTGTCACTAAACCACTCCCCACTTCTAAACCTTTTCATACTTCCTAAAATCCTACAAAGCTTCCCTCTCCCTCCTCCCTCCACTGAAGACCATGCCTTATATTTTACAGAAAAAGTTGAGTCTGTTCACCAAGATCGCCCTCTTATCCTCTCCTCATCTCATAGCACTGAGATGCCTTCTGCCACTTTCTCCTGCTTCATTCTGGTCCCACATGAAGAGACGGCTCCTGTTTTTACCAAGATGAACCCATTTACATGCACAAATGACCCCATTTTCTCCCCTCTCCAGCAGACTATCCTCTTTATTCTCCCCATTTTCATCTATCTTAAATCATTCTCAATTAGCTTCTCCTCTACTGTCTACAAACATGCCCATGTCTCCCCAGCTTGAAAAATTCCTCATTTGATCCATCAGCTACCTATTATCTTATATCTCTTTTCCCTTTTCTAGCTAAAGTCTTTGAGAAGGCTGTCTACAATTGATGACTCCATTATCTTTCCTCTCACTGTCTTCATTCCTTTCCACAGTCTGTCTTCTAACCTCATCATTCAGCTGAAGCTTCTCTCTCCAATATGTCTGTCCTGGTCCATCCTACTGTCCCCAGAATCCTCCTGGAATTCCTATTTAATCATCAACAAACCTCTTTGTTAGAGAGGTCTTCCCCTGTTCCTTCTATCTTTTAGCAGTCAGGAGACTTGACTCCCTTTGCCAGAAGATACCACATTCCTGTCATTGTCTCATTAAAAGGAAGGGGGAACCAATCCCCCACCTAGGTGTGCAGGTTTAACTCCTCACCAAATGCTAGTTACACAAGTTACCATCACATTGTGAATAAACTTATTTCTCCAAGCAAAGAGTGAACAGAAATTTGAGATGTAATACAGATTAGAATAGACCAGAAAATATAAAGAAAAAAAATGAACTTTTCCCCTGGGAGCTCAGTCAAGCAGGGGAGCTGGTCTCAGCCAAGAGGAAATTTTCTGATGTCTCTAGAGGGAAGCAAGGAACAGATCAGGGACACATTAAGGCCTCTTTTACATATCTCTGGGAGAATTATTCTCTTTCTCCTCTCTGGAGTGGGCCTGAAGAGAGCCTAGAGTCATGTACCTCCCTCTTTAGACACATGACCTTTGCTCTGGTATCCTTTTCTCTCTTTCTTGATCTTGACCCAAAGTAAACCAGTTCCACATTTGTTGAATCCGTTGGCCCTTTGTCTTACCTCCTCTCATGCCTGGTCAAACTCTTATCCTGGATCATTCCATATCTGCCTCCTCTCTTCCTAGGATGGTTTCTCTGAAGGGGGCTGGAGGGTATGGGGCCACCCTGAGAGGCTAGGTCTATTACAGATTTGTTATTTTTTCTTATCTGGGCCCACAATGTTGATTACTTTCATTATTCAGCAATTACTTTCTAATTATCTATCATAATATTCACAGCCAGTGTTCCAGGCCTCCCACACCACCCCATCCTTTTATTTAAGGACATTTACTGTGAAAATAGAAGCCATTGCCCCCAAACTCCTTCTCCTCATCTCTATGTCTCAAAAACCCTTGATCTCATCTGCCACTTTCTCTTTCTCTGCTGAAACCCTGAAGGCTCTAGTGTGGATAGTGGTAAGGCCCTCCCAGGTGCTATATGTGAGGGAGAAAAAGGCTTAAGAAATAGATGGAAAGAGGACCATGACATAGAGATGATAATTTTTAAAAACTGCTCGTATTTATGTAGTACTTTCAGCTTTGCAAAGAGCCTTACATATTTTATGTCATTGAATCCCCCAACATCCTGCTCATGAGATAGATGGTAGTCTTCTTCTTATTTTTGAGATGGGGAGCCTGGGGGTGAGAAAGGTTGCCCATCTGGTAGATATCTGAGCAACATTCAAACTTGGGCCTTCTGGACTCCATCTCACACTCTACCCACTAGGCCACCTCTCTGCCTAATTAATGAAGAGATGCTATCGAATGTTGTGGAGGAAAGATCCCCATTTTCAGAAATTATAGGGGAGTGAAATTGAAAGGCTGGCTATTCATCAGCACAAGGTAGAAAAAGTAGAGAAAATCTACTTAATGCTGCTTGACAGAAAGTAGGGAGGGTAAGTATTTGAGGACGAGGGTATTCAGTCAGAGGGTATTCAGTCCAGCTTCCCCATTATACAGAAGAGAAAACCAAGGGCAGAGACAGCCAGTGACCACCTCAGGGCCACATAGCAAAGTGGTAGAGGTGGAGCTGAGACCCAGAGTCAATGTAGTAGAGGAGGAAGAGGCTGGATTACAAGTGCTGAATTTGGGACCACAGGACCTGAGTTCAAATTTCACCTCTAATTGTTACTGCTGCCACTTAAGTGACTTGGGGTAAGACAATGTGCCTCTTTTAGGCCTCAGTTTCCTCATTTATCCAATGATGAAGGTGGAGTAGATGACCTCTAAGGTCCTTTCTGGCTCTATATCTATGATTCCATGAGGTCAAGTCTGGGACTCTTACAGACAATGGATATTGTCTCAAGAGTGATTATGTGGGTAAGCAAAATATTCATTATTGTTCAGCTGTTTTCAGTCCCCCATTTGGGATTTTCTTGGCAGAGATACTGGAGCATTTTGCCATTTCCTTCTCTAGCTCATTTTACAGATGAGGAAACTGAGGCAAACAGGTTAAGTGACTTGCCTAGAGCCATATAGCCAGATTTGAACTCAGGAAGATGAGTCTTCTTGACTCCAGGCCAAGCACTCTATCCACCAGACTACCCCAGCAAAATATTTCCTAGCCGCATAGGAGTCTGCTTCTGATGGCTTACATATACATTACTCAGCATAAGTACTAGATGCAATGGTTTCGTTGTCAGGACTCAGAAGTTATTCATTTCAATTGGTGTCTTTGCTGTTTCCATGACATGTAGAAGAGAGATTGGATTTGTTCTGTCTGGATCCTGAGGGAAGAAGGAAAAAAACCCAATCCAATCCAATCCAATTCCATTCCATTAGATGAGTATTCCTTAAGATCTTATGATGTGCTAAACACTCTGCTAGAATAGGAAGGCAAAAATGAAGGAGTCCAGGCCCTCAAGGATTATGTTGGGTGGGTAGGGTGGAGAAAAGGCTACAACACGTAGATGAGGGAATCTATAGTAACTCTGTGTGTGTGTGTGTGTGTGTGTGTGTATGTGTGTCTGTGGTGGGGATGGTATTTCTGCCAGGGCTAGTGGGTATCAGGAAAGTCTTCCTAGAGGAGGTGGTCCCTGAGCTAAACCTCACAGGAAGCTAGGGGTTCCAAAAGGTTGAGGGAAGGGCCGGGGGTTGCAGAGATGCCAATCTGGGCTTGGGGTAAGGGAAGACTTCCCAAAAACTAACTTCACAGAAATGTCATGAATTGGCTTGGGAGGCTGCAGTGCTTGGACGTCTCCTTGCCAGGCTTGCTAATGGGACTGGCTAATGATGCCCAAGTCCTTTGTGTTTTTTTTCTTCCCTTTACCCTGCCCTGTGAGATCTAGAAAGCACAGGAAGATATTTCCTGCCTGGCTCTAATTCATGTGGAACATGGAGCGGGGGCAGTCATGTGTGATTGAGGACCTGGTCCTGGGTAAGGAGGAGAAGTCTCCTAACTGGATGAGCCAGAAGGGTTGATGACTCAGGAGGGGCTGAGTTGGGACTGAATTCACACACAAAAGGAGGAACCCCTCCCTTTTTGCTTTTTGCTCCTTTTCCTTCTTGGTGATGAAGAAAGGAAGAATTTCTGTGTTTCCATATAAGGGATAGGCCAGCTGCCCTTCTTCTGCCTGTGAGCATATTGTTACTGTCACCCTTGTTTCTATTGTGTTCATTCTGTCATGATATCAGGTGAGTGAATATTCCAAGGCAAGAGCGCCCATGAAGAAAGAAATCTCTCAAAGCCATCTGAGGTCCCACTCCATCCGAAGGGTTGGGAAAAGAGCTTGCTAGAGCAGTAGTTTCTAAAAACAGAAGAGGGATGTACAGATGAAGTAGAAAGACAGTCAATCATCTAAAGATAGTAACAAGCTCATGGATCATGACCCCTCAGGATGGAGAGAAGATTGGTCATGGATGCTAGGAAAGGACTGATTCTTGGAATGTAACAAGTCGCTGCACCCAATGGGAACCTTATGGAGGAGCAATGAAGAGAAAAAAGTATTTCTAGGACTGGAGGAGGAAGGTATTTCTTAAACACACATATTAGCTTCACTACCATTGCACTTTCACTTTAGACCACTCTCCCTAAAGATTTTATGCACACAAGGGAAGATTATGCTCTGGTATTGGAAGGATTTCTTTTTGAAGCTACTACTTTTGCAATGCTTCCTTAGTAAATCCTCTTTCTAAAATCTAATGTGCTCTCAAGTTCTACCAACTGATTGATAATGGGAGCATGTCAGATTGGGGCCCAGGTGCTATAGTACTATAATTCCAGTGGCCCTTAGGGTTATTCTTGGAATACCAAGGGAAGAGGCAGCCAGTCACCCTCTGGTGCCTGAATCTGCCAGTGTGAGTGAGATTTGGAAGAGTGAGTGCAGAATGGGGGTTTCCTTGGTATTCAGGGTCAGATCCAGGTTGGATTAGCTAACCTCTGAGTTCTTTTCTAAGTCTGAGATTCTGGGACAGGTAGTTGCCTCCCCCACCCACTTTGGGCCAGGACTACAGCATCCCAGCCCTGGTTTTTCTCTCTTTAGCTTTGTTTGTCAGATAGGGATGTTCGATGCAGCTCCTCCACTAAAACATATATGAACTCATGATGAGCCAGGACCTAAATTACCACCATAAAGCCCAGGTACTTATTGGCCTTCAATTCATCTAACTTTTATCTCCCTGGCTGGGGAGCTCATTTAACAGCATCAAGAGAGCTGGGCTGGAATTTCATCCCTTCTACTGTGTACCTTTGGGATCTTCCAGTGAAACGTTAACATTCAGTCTTAACCAACTTGACAATAAAATGATCCATTTATCCAAAATAAGGAGGCAGGAGAGGCACTGCTGAATTTTTTCTCCATGCCTCCCACTCAGAGAATAAGTACGATGCTTCCTCTGGGCCAAAACACACACACCGAACACTTCGTCAACAATTCTTCATGTTTCCTGTTAAATTGGGTTTATTTTTCTTGCATGAATTTCCCCCTAGATACAATCTCCAAACAGCACTGGAAGTATCTGAGGTGAAAGGGAAAACTTTTTAATAACAGAACTTTGTGCTTATGCAAGGGCTTAAGGAGCACTAAGAGACCAGTCCAAGTAAACAGGCCTGCCCTTTGAAAGTGGAGGAGTCGGAGGGACCGAAGGAGGCAGGAGAGAATGCAAAGAGCCTGCTGGGCTTGGAGCCCTGCCTTGGGAGGCACACCCGATTCTGAATCCCAGCTCTGCTACTCCTCACTGATTTGACCCTGGGCAGCCACATCCCAATCGCTGTCCTCAGTGTCCTCATCTGTCAGGTTTCTTCCAGCTCTAAATCCAGGACCCTGTGGCACCTCATTGGGTCAATGATCCCAATGACACTCAGCTGCTGTGAGTAGCAGCTCATGCTTCAGCTGCTCTGAGGGACCTACCAATGGAATGTTGCTGCTGTCCAGAGTGCTGCTGGGAGATAAGGGCAGTGCTGGATGTGTTGGAGATAATACTATATATTCATTAGATATGGTTATTTATACACACACACACATATGTACATATATATATACATACACATATATGTACATGCCGGTAACATATAACCATATCATACCAGATAGCCGTAACTGGCTATCACAACGAAGATGGGAGGCTACCTGTCTTCTCATGGTCTGATTGGGTGACCACATACTGATTAGAGTCAGGCCATTGCTCCCCTGGGCTGATACCTCTTTGGAGACCTCTGGCTAGAATATGGAAAGGAAGCTGTCCAAACAAGAAGCTCCAGCCAGATTGAGATAGCACGAGAATGTGTTATATTGGGAAAAGGAATGAAAGGAAAGTGCTAGAAATAGGAGGTGAGGGCTTGCCTGCAACAAACCCCTCCTCTCACAGTTTAGTCTAAGATGGTCTTTTATCTCTTGGTTAGTTAACCCACTTATACTGCTTCAGGGTGCAATTGATTCACTATAGGGAAGACCATTCTCCCTACTAATCAGTGATGGTATCATAGGACCATCACTCTAGACCTGGGATGGATCTCAGAGGTCATGTGGGCCAGGCCTAATTTTACAGATGAGGAAATTGAGTCCCAGAGAGAATTGATTTGCCCACATTCTTAGTAAGTGCCCCAGGCAAGAATCAACCCAAGGTCCATGACAAGTTAGTGCATCAGCAGGATTAACCACCTGCTGTGAGTCAGGAATGTTCTAGGCTTCGGGGATACAAAGGAAGGTGAAGCTAGTTCCTGCCCTCAAGGAACCTACAATCTAGTCAGGACAGACAACATTGGTGTACAAAGCTTTATACAGAATAAACTCCTTTCCACAAGGTACTCTGGCCAGTGCTATCACCTGCAGGTCTGGGAGCCATGTGGGGACTTCTGAACTAGGTGCAAATTCAGTGTCCTGAGAAAGCCTTCAAGGCTTTTCTGAGATTCAGTCAATGTGGCCATAGCCACCAGTTAGGCCAAAGCCTAAGGTTGTTTTATTGGAGATTTTGGAGAAGTCCAAGGCCATGTGAGCTTTCAGAACCACAGTGATGGTAGAGGTTCGGGTCAGTCAAATATATGGCTCTCCCAACATTTTTCCATCATTGGGAAAAAAGGAGCATTTCCTTCTCTAATGCCTTTCTGACATCTGACAATGCCTTCCTGGTATGTTGGAATTTCCCCAGAGAGCTGACTCCCATGGTTAGCCAGTTATAACTCTCACTGATATAGCTCTCAAAGGAATAGCTCCAATAGCTTGTTTTGGTTTTTCTTGATAAATTTGCCTATTCCCAAGACTGGTTAATCTATATGAGACCTACAGGAAAGGTTGTCTTGGGCTATTTAAAAAAAATCCAGTTTAGTAAATCTACTCTGCCCACTGCTGTATCCAAAGGCCCATCTAGCTCATTCTCCCTGGTTCCCTCCAGGGGAGCTCAATCTGATCCAGAGCCATAGCTTGTCATTTTGGCACTGAAGGCTGTCAAGTATGTCCAGGGTAAGTGACATAGAACAAGAGGGTGTACGGGACTGGGATAGCTGGGGACTGCTGCCGGGGTAGGGAGGAGGGAGCAGGTCCTGTTTGCCGGGGGAGTGGGGGAGGGATCAGGGCTGGGCTAGGTTGGGGGATGATCTTATCGGGGTGTGGCCAGCATTGGAGGGAAATGCCATCTGGTAGCTTCCAATTTTAACTCATTATTATTTTCTTTTCTTTTTCCTTTTATTTTTAATTTATGGAATAAAACAAGAATTTCCATAACATAGTATAATAAAAAAGATTATATATGAAAACTACAAATCTACTATGTACAACGTGCCATTCCTTTCAAATACACAACAAAATTATCTTGTAAATTTCTTTTCTTCTCTCCCTCTCCCATGGTTACTATTAGACACAAATAGGTGTGTGTGTGCGTGTGTGTGTGTGTGTGTGTATGTGTGTGTGTGTGTATGTGTGCACGTGCACGCGTGTGTGTAAAATTATGCTATATATACTTCAGTTTATCAGTTCTTTCTCTGGACGCAGGTAGAGGGTTTCTTCAAATGTCCCTTATGCATAATTTGAGCATTTATAATAATCAAATAACTTCAATTCACTCAAAGTTATTCTTAAAACAATATTGCTGCTACTGTATACAATGTTCTCTTCGTTCTGCTCATTTCATTCTTCATTATTTCATGTTTTTCTAAAATCATTTTTTTTAATATTGCAACAGTTTTCCATCCCTGTCATATGCTACAACTTGTTCAGCCATTCCCCAATTGATGGGCATCCCTGTAATTTTAACTTATTATTCTTGTTAACGAGGTACAAAGAGTATTTGTTCCTAAGGTACTGAAATGATGTAAATGCTGTCAGTGCCCTGGGCAAAAAGCATCAATCTCTTCACCCTCATTGTAGCTCTGGGGCCCAGAGCTTTCCACTGCACCTTTGTTGGAGGACCTTCCATGTTTTTCTAATTTGTTCTTTTTAGAGACATTTTTATTTTCAGTTCCGAATTTTCTCCCTCTGTCCAGCCCCTCCTCCAACCACATGAGATCCATTATACATATGAAGTCAGGCAAAACATACTTCCATGTTAGACATAATGCAAAAGAAAAAAAGCAAGAAAGATAAAGAAAGTGAAAAAATTGTTTCAATCTGCATTCTGTTTCTCTCTCTGAAGGTAGATAACATTTTTCATCATGAATCCTTTGGAACTATCTTGGATCATTATATTGGTCAGAGTAGCTAAGTCTTTCACAGCTGACCATCCTAACAACAGTGATGTTACTGTGTACCATGTTGTCCTAGATACGTTCGATTCACTTTGCATCAGCTCACATGTATTTCCAAATTTTTCTGAACCCCTCCCCTTAGTTATTTCTTATAGTACAATAATATTTCATCATAGTCATATTTCATGACTTGTTCAACCACTTCCCAATTGATAGGCATTCCCTCAATTTTCAATTCTTTGCCACCACAAAAAAAGCTGCTATAAATATTTTTGTGCATGCATGTACTTTTCCATTTTTTAAAAAGACTCATTGGGATGCAGACCTAGTAATGGTATTTTTGGGTCAAAGCTTATCCACAGTTTTATAGTACATTGGACATAGCTCCAAATTGCTCTCAGAATGGTTGGACCAGTTCACAACTCTACCAACAGTGCATTAATGTTCCAATTTTCCCACATTCCATCCAACATTTATCATTTTTCTTTTTTATCATATTAGCCAATCTGATGGATATGAGTTGGTATCTTAGATTGTTTTAATTTGCATTTTTCTAAGCAATAGTGATTTAGAGTATTTTTTTATATGACTAAGTGATAGCTTTAATTTCTTCTTTTGAAAACTGCCCATTAATATCATTTGACCATTTATCAATTAGGAAATGACTATTTTTTTTACAAGTTTGGCTTAGTTCCCTATTTGAGAAATGAAAACTTTATCAGAAGAATTTGCTATAACACCCCACTCCCACCCCAATCCCTGCCCCCAGTTCCCTGATTTCCTTCTTTTTTGGCTGCATTGGGTTTGTTTATGCAAAACTCTTTTAATTTAGGGGGATTATCCATTTTATCTCCCAGCATCCTCTCTATCTCTTGTTTGGTCATAAATTCCTTTATCCACAGATCTGATAAGTATTTTTCCATCCTCCCCTAATTTGCTTATGGTGTCACCTTTTTATGTCAAAATCCTATTAATTTGTTCTTGACCAGAGTGCCTGCCAAATAGTATGCCCTTAATACATGCTTGCTGATTGAGGAATCAAGCCCATCTCCTGTGATACGACCATTAGGTTATAGGAGGATCTATACTGACAAAGAGACCATATAGTTCAAGGGAAAAAAGCACTGGCCCTGGAGTGAGAGGTCCTGGGTTCTGATTCTGCCTCTGAAACTTCCTCCTTGTGTGACTTTGGGAAAGTCATTGTGTCTCCCTCTGTCACAGCTTCCCCATCTCTAAAACGAGGAGGCTGAACTTGGTGGCTTCTGAAGTTTCTTCTAGAGCTATGACCCTGACTGAGACCTTGGGCAAGTCACCTAATGTCCCTGAGCCCAGCTCTCCTCACCTGTAGAAAAGGGGGGTTGGAAGAAATTAGAGATGATACTATCATGAGTAAATGCGTGGGAGAGAATCAGCATAAGCAAGTTGAATAGAAATGAGATCAGTCCAGCTCACT
Organism: Trichosurus vulpecula; assembly: GCF_011100635.1. Classification (NCBI taxonomy): domain Eukaryota; kingdom Metazoa; phylum Chordata; class Mammalia; order Diprotodontia; family Phalangeridae; genus Trichosurus; species Trichosurus vulpecula. The sequence continues at coordinate 8,295,490 of NC_050576.1, read as the reverse complement.
AACCATATAGAAGAGAGTTTTAAAGGAAAGAAGAGAACAGGTGTTGTCGGTCTAAGATTTATTAGCGGGATTCAGCTGAGACAGCCATCAGAGAACCCACTGATGAACATCTGTGAGAGGACACATGACTATCATTGAGTGCAGCTCATTCAGGCTCTTCTAGAGAATTGATATTTTAGGAAAAATTATGAAAGGAAGGCGGTGTGGGAAGTAACAAGGTTTCTTTCCACAGAGCAGGTATTGTTCCAACTAGATCATCAGAAGAATAATAAGTCTCACATTAGGAAATTAAGAATCATGAATATTTAAGTCTCTGACAAGTGATGGGTAAAGAATTTGTCTTCTATTCTCTTCCTTCCCTCCTTTTTTCTTCTCTCCCTTCCTCCCTCCTTCTTTCCTTCCTTCCTTCCTTTCTTCCTTCCTTCCTTCCTTCTTTCCTTCCTTCCTTCCTTCCTTCCTTCCTTCCTTCCTTCCTTCCTTCCTTCCTTCCTTCCTTCCTTTCTTCCTTCCTTCTTTCCTTCCTTCCTACCTTCCTTCCTTTCTTCTTTCCTTCCTTCCTTCTTTCCTTCCTTCCTACCTTCCTTCCTTTCTTCTTTCCTTCTTTCCTTCCTTCCTTCCTTCCCTTCTATGGATAATAGAGTCATTTGTTTTCCTTGACTCTACAAATTTCTAATAAGGGATTTCTTTTTCTTGCTTTCTCATGGATGTGGACAAAAGGCAATTAGGAACTGAAACTAAATTAAACTAAACACTTTCATCTAAAAAAAGAAAGAGATTGAAGCTAGATGATGCCATAGATAGCGTGCAGGAAGTAGACGAAACCAGGGAGACCTGGGACCAAAAACTCCCCAGAAACTTATTAGCTGTTCTGACTCTGGGCAAATTACTTACCTTCTGTCTGCCTCAGTTTCCTCATCTACAAGAAAGGGATAATAATAGCATATACCTCAACAGGGTTGTTGTGAAGACCAAATGAAATAACATTTGTAAAGTATTTTACAAACTTTAAAGCACTGTAAAATGCCAATTATTAATATTGTTGTTGATAAAGATTACAAAGAGAGAAAGAATGATAGAAAGGAAAAGTTCCCAGAGGAGACAGGAAGAAACAGGATTCAGGACACAATTGGAGGGACTGACCTTGGCAAAGAAAGGTCCACCTCTTCCTCTGAGACTGGAATAGAAGAGTAAAAATGGGGCTTAACTTTTATTAGACTTGAGGTATAGGATTGGGAAGAAGAGGAAGTCATTGAATGGCTTCAATTCTCTTGGTAAAGTTTGGTGCCTGTTGATGGGGGGCTGAACCTCTGGTTCTGAATTAGTCTGAATGCCTGGATGTTGGAAGATGCCTGGGCTCTGTCTAGTTATGGAAGACATCATTGGTTTACTCATCTTCTCTCATTAGCAAATGGATCCATCCCAGGCCCTAACTCATATACAGATTTGATTTTCTATCCTTTAATGGGAGGGACAGAGAGGTCCATAGAGTGGTCCTAGAATGGTTTGTATAGACAGGTGGCAAGTGATTAGTGTTTTGTTCCTCAGTGGTTTTGGATGTATCGGTACACAGGGCCATATAGTTTAACAAATGATTGTCCTGAACAACAGAAGCATTGATAGATACTTGTTTTTTTTTAAACTTGCTAATTGTTCTTCCTGCGGATGCCATTCAGAATTCTGCCATAGACCAATAAAAGAAATTATGAGGCTCTTTTTATGACCCCAAATGTCTCCTAGAAACAAAAGGCTATCTTCCTAATACCAATATTCTACTAGTGTTGTGATATAGCTGTAACATGGTACTCAATGGTCTCCAAAGAATTGAACATTAATATCACACAGAGGGAAATGGAGAGATGCATCAAGGATATAAGCAGGTTGCAACACATAACCAATGAGGAACTTCAAAGAAGATCAGGAGTAAATGATGCTCTTAAGCAATTAAGCATATGGTAGGAGGGGGAGATGTGCTAGCCATATGGCAAGGGCAAGGGATGAATGGATACCAGAATGGATACCCTCAGGATGTCGGCAGAAAGTGGGGAGGGCAGGCCTCCATCACTTTGGGTATGACAAAATTATGGATAACAGCTACACGAGATGGACAGTCACAGGTATGTAATCTGCATCATAGAAAGGAACTCCCCCATCAAGGAAGTTGTATCAATTTGAGCATTTAAGTGTATTTTACTAAAACACCTGAAAAAAACAAATAAATAAAAAAAACAGTTTTGTCAGCTGTTGTACAGTATGGCGAGTGACAGTCTGGATCTACTTGTTTTACACTAAGCAGAATGAATTTGAGTAGTTGCTGCCTTGCTCTATATGCCATCCATGAGGTCTGAATGAGATAATGAATGTAAACCTAAGGTATTACATGAATGGCAACTCTTATTTTTCCTATTTGTATTGGCAGTTAAAGATGAAAATGGCCTCCAATTTATCCTGTATGTAGCTTGTTTGTACATAATTGCTTGCATGTTGTCTTCCCCATTAGATTTTGAACTTCTTGAGGACAGAGACTGTTATTTGCCTTTCTTTGTATCCCTGGCACTTAGCACGGTGGAGGGTATAGAGTAAGTACATATTAAATGCTTCTTGACTTGACTCGAAGATGGTAAATCACCTGCTTGTTGACTTTAAACATAGCTACTCATTTATGAGACGTGATTTGAAGCTTAAGGTTAAGATCATTCTCTCCTCCAAATTATCCTTCTTCCTCAAATTTGAAATTTATCTGTTAGCTTCTTGTCCCCAACCTAAGTTGGATCTCACTCTAATAGGCTTAAACCAAAACAACCCACATGGTACCTGGGTGGGAGGAGAAGCCTTGGGCCTAAGCCTAGAGCCAAACAGGTAAACAGAAAGCTGGTCCAGTTAAAAGCTAGGAGTACATACATGTAGACAATTGATATCCAAAGGGCTAAGCAGGAAGTGAAAGCAGAACTCAAACCTGAGAGGAAGTTGATTTGGGGCAAGGCCAAGAATAATAGGATGGGGGTTGGGGTTGGGGGGGGGCAGGGCAAGAAGCATCAAGCATTGGCAACTGATAATTTATTCCCTAAAGACAACCAGCCTGAAACAACATCCTTCTAGGGAAGTGTTACCTGCACTGTCCCCTTCTCAGTGGTGCTTGTGCAACAAAAGCCCCCAATGCTGTCACATGCTTAAATATGTTTTGGTCCTATTACCAGGTCCACTAGAAAGCCAGTATGACTTCCAGGCAGAAGATTCAGCCTGACGAATTCAAAGATAATCAGTGTTCTAAGTCACATAATTAAAGGACGACCCAGAAAGTTGGGCCAGGGGCCATGGAGAGGATAACCATGAGCCAACAGTGAGATAGTTCATATATAGGATCCTTGTCTAAATCCTCCTCATCTGGAGGGAGTAAGTCACTGGATCAAGGGAAGAGAAGGAAGCCAGTAGCTTTCAGAGACGTGCAAATGTTTGTTTCTTTTAGAAGAGAATGCTTAGCAGAGAGACAAACAGCATCAGCAGGAGAAATGCCTGAAATGACTGAGGATAACTAATTTCTATAACCTGAGCACTTGATGAGCTAAAAGACAAGCCAAACAATGGTGGTAGATGAGGCACAGTGCCCTACACACCACAGGCACTAAACAAATGATTGGTTCAATCACACTGAACTAATGCTCCAATGCTCAAATGTATCCCTATCCCATGGATGTAATTATTCTCTCCAACAATGCAGATGGCGACCCAGTTATGTCTGCGCATCTTGTATGATTCTCATCCTTGTCCTCCCATTAATTTGCTGCAGGGAGTTTATCCAGTACAAATAACCTCCCTTAAGTTCTCTCTCTGTGTCTCTGTCTCTCTCTGTCTCTCTCTCTGACTGTCTCTGCCTCTCTTTCTGTCTCTCTCTCTCTCTGTCTCTGTTTCTCTGTCTCTCTCTCTCTCTCTCTCTCTCTCTCTCTCTCTCTCTCTGTCTCTCTCTCTCTCTGTCTCTCTCTGTCTCTGTCTCTCTCTGTTTCTCTCTGTTTCTCTCTGTCTCCCTTTCTCTCTGTCTCTCTTTCTCTCTGTCTCTGTCTGTCTCTCTCTCTCTCTCTCTCTGATTGTTCTCTTTTCTTTTCTGTCATCTTTTACATCTGTCATTTCGAGTAATTCTTTTGTAATAGCTCCTTCTCACACCAAAAATGTCCCTCTACGTTGCCCCTTGGGGGAGCCACATCTGTAATTCTTTGGAGATGGTAGTATTCTATGACCCTCACCATAGAACATCACTAGAAGAATACTGGCGTCAGAAAGGATGGACTTCTGTAACAGGGAGAAATATGAACTGCTGTTACAATAGTGTCATTTCCCAAAGTCAATCCAGCTAATCTTGTTTCTCCTATCAAACTCTGCCCCCAGTGCATTAACTATTTGAAGTGTCTGAGCAGATATGTGTAGTGATAGACAAGGCTTATTGAGGTAACTCCACATTGTAGTTTGATCAATAAACATTCTTCTTCCAGCTTATTTTTCCTGTGTGCTTGGTCAGACCAAACTCTTTTATATGATTGTGAACAACCCAGCAAATATTTATTAAATCCTGGAATGTACTATACTAGCTGAAGGGCATACAAAGACATGAATGAAACAGTCTCTACCTTCAGGAAGACTACATTCTACTATTGCTGATGGTAGTAACGCTGCTGCTGCTGCTGGTGCCGTTAAATTGGGAGCTCCTGGAGGGCAGGGACTGCCTTTTGCCTCTTTTTGTATCCCCATTGCCCAGGAGAGTACCTGGTACATAGTAGGTGCTTAACAAATGTTTATTGACTGACTGTTCACCAGTACAATCGGCCTCAGGGATAAGAATTGCAGGTAGAGGATGTCCAGGAGAAGCAATTTTTTTGGAAGAAACTATTACATCTCTTAGAAAATCAGACAATTGTATTTTGTGGGAAAATTAGAAAGGCAATTTCTTCTATTTTGAGCAATGTTTGTTTGAAAACCCTTGTTCTGAGTGTTATCAGTTATCTGGAATCTACTGAGGACCCATGAAATTGCATACACTAATAGCAAAAGAAAGAAGCTCTTTGAAGGGCAGGGACATCTGCTGAAGAGGTATTCAGACCCAAGTTTGCAGTGAGATACTTGTCCTTGAAGGAAGAACAATCAGTCCTTCAAGTCCAAAAGATAAGTATCTAAGGCAATTCACACTTAAGTCTAAATAAAGCACTTGTCTACAAAATGGGAGTCCCTTCTATGTATTGGCTGGATCACCAGATGTTTTAGAGAAACTGAGAAAAACCAGACAGAGGAAGCAAGAGGTGGAAGCTCCTATCAGTGCTAAGGAAGAGGTCCAAGTTATGCAAATCTACACAGTTTTTAATTCTTCATGTGTTTGAGGCTATGTGGAAAGGGTTGGGCAGCTAGATGGTGCAGTGGTTCAAGGCCTGAGTTTAAATTTGGTCTCAGACACTTCCTAGATGTGTGACCCTGGGCAAGTCACTGTACTGTGTTTTCCTCAATTTCCTCATCTATAAAGTGAGCTGGAGAAGAACATGGCAAACTACTCCAGTATCTTTGCCAAGGAAACCCCAAATATGGCCATGAGAATCAGACATGACTGGAAAACAACTGAAAAACAACACCACTAGATGTATGATACTGGTGGAAGGTTAGAGTAGGAGGGAGAGAAGATGGATTGAAAAAAAATGGGAAAAGCCTCTAAGACACTTCTGACTGATCAAGTCATATATGCTACTTTGCATAAATATGTAGAACAAAATGACAGAAGTGTGTTTAGGGCCATTTCAGAAATTGTTGGAAATTCTTTCCTAATCCCAAGACAAAATTCATTTAACAATTTTTCAGGAAACTCAAGTTTTAAACCTGTATTGCTTGATAACTCAGCAAATTCTTCTTGAGCTTTTAATGGCAGATGACTGACATTTTTGATTTCAATTGAATATGGTTTATAAATCCTGTTAAGGGTTGGGAGACAAGGTCCAGGAACCCCTAGACTGGAGTTCCCAGATAGGGTAGTTGAAGGGGAGTACCCCTCAAGGATACTGAGTACTGGAGAGGTCCGGGTCATCTGGAATGAATTCACAGACTCAAGCATTCCTTAAGTCAAGGTGGCAAAGATTTATTACACTTTTCAGCAGGCAAGAATTCTTAGGGAACCTGCAACCTTACAGGGATTCAGTTAATGTTTATATAGGATATTTGATGGTAAAACCTGCCAAATATGCTAATTAGCTGTTTTGGGGTGGGATTAGGGAGTGATTAAAACGTGGTCAACTCTTAAAGGAACATGCACTTTTTGTATCTACTGTGCAGGTATCTTACCCAGAGTTCACTGGGAAATAGCCCAAGGTGGGGCTACATGGAGGTGTGGTTTTAGGCCTGAAACATCACTAAGTCAACTAACAGTCAGGGCTGACTGGAAATATCCAGGCTCCTTCCATCAATGTCTTGTTAGACATGATAAATGTAAGGGAGTATACATATGTCTAGGTCTAGCATGCACATGATAGACCAATGAGTAGTAAATATCTCTATGCCCAGTAGATAGCCTTTTCAGCATGTCCACAACTGGTTAAACTAATAAATTCTATAGGTGCAGCTGTCCACTGTATCAGGAGGAGAGATAAGCATTTTTCTAGGGCATGCATTCTGTTTTTCTAGACAGAAACTGCTAGGGATAGTGTTTTGAGGCTAGGGAGAGATGTGATTTTGGAACTGGATGTGGTTTTGGAATTGAGGTCCAGGCACAGGTACCTAAGCACCCCATCATCTCTCCCTTAAACAGACAAAACCCAAAATCATTTGGGATAAGGGACAAAGGTCTCTGCTTCTGAAACTGCTTCAGGCTGAGAGAGGATGTAGAGCTGTCCCTGCCTCCCAGGGTCCATCATTCAAGGAGTTGGGTCTATAGCCAGTGTCTGGAACTTGGTCGACGCCAGGTCCAGGGGATGATGGGTTGTAGCCTTGGGCAGAGGTTGGTATCCAGCTTGAGCTGTCATCTGCAAGTGGAGTGCAGTGAGCCTAGAAAAGACAAATCTGACAAGGAGATTATTAAACAAACAAGGACCAAAAAGGAGTAAGAGGAAAATGACCAGAAGTAGGGTGAGTATATGCTAGTATCCTTTTCAGACAGGACCATCTGAAATTTGACTGAATTATCAATTTTCAAATCAAGTTACATAATTTGCCTTTCTTAACCCACTGCTCAGACTACTTCACTTTCCTTTATATTTCCACCATAGATAAGATAGTTCATAAGTTATTACTCTTCATTAACATAACCTTACTGCTTGAAACAAAAGAGGTTCCTAACTTGAACCATACAACGGAATAGACATACATAGTTGTTTCACGAGCTTGTATGTCCTTTCTTATTATATTCCCTCTGGAAGAAAGAGATACTTCAGAAATTGAATCTTTTACATATAACAAATTCAAACATTAAATTAACCTCCTATTTAACTACAGGTAAAGGTAGAAATATCTGGTTTTCTAAATGGTAGTTATAAAACATTATAAAACAGGGTTATCAAGGATGATAGAGTAGCATAACTGGTTTTACACAATTTTCCTCTATCTTTTAGTTTCAACAAAATTAGATTAAAAATTGCTTTGCCTAACACCATTTTTGGCTCACAATGGTCACTCAATTTTAATATTATAGGAGAATTTTACTACAATTTAGAAATACAATAATAACACAAGCAGAAACCTTCAGGTGGCATTAATTACATTTCCAAATCATTACATATAAGAATTATTGATAGAAGATTGGGCTTACCAAGTGTAGAGGCTTTTCTTCTCTCCCCCACAGTTGCAGAACCTGGTTGTGGATTCAGGGGCTGGTTGAGTCAGGGATTTGGGAAGTGGGGAGAAAAAGTGACTGAGGACTGGGGAGTGCTTGGAGGCTGCAAAGTCCAGCACCTGAATTAAAGATCTGAGAAGCCATTGAGGAGGGGGATTTGGTGGATAAGGAGGAGGGTCCCTGAGGAACCTTTGAACTTCCTGATAGGGGTTGCTCAGCTTCAGGGAACTTGGAGCAGGAGCTCCGGGTTCTGGTGGTGTGGAAGCAAGGGCTTGGGGGCTTGAGAGGAGAGCTTCCTATGCTTGCCTAGAGGTGTGGGCTTCCAGGTGCCCAGGGGTCCAGGGCTGTTGCCAATGGGGTCCCCGATATAACTGCTATGCCTCCCCACTTTTGCCAGGTGGGGAGGATAAACAAATTCCCTACTATTCTTCAGCACTCTCTTCCCTTAATCTGGTCTGTGATGACAGGAGTTAATAGAATCTGCTAAAAGGTTTTTGGCTGTTCTAACTTTTACTGCAGCCCCGGCTTGATCAGAGACAGGATGACAGGGTGAAAGATCTAAATGGTTCTAACTTTTACTCAAGTAAATTTCACTTCTGTGTCTGCTCCTTAAAAACTTTTTTGAAAGTGAGAACTTTGAACTTGCCAGGCAAGGTGAGTGGACCCTGGAAAAGATCCAGTGGTGCCTAGTCCCTTCTCCCCCATACTGGGAAACTCAAAGTGTCTCTTTTTGATGTGAGGGAAAAAAGATTCCCACTTTCTTTCATATCTGTCTTCGCATTCCAAATTTGGACAGAATTAGAATGGAGGGAAAAAGAAAGAGAATTTTTTTTTCCAACAACTTCCCAAAAGTTTCCAAATCTTTCACTCTCAAAACCTCTATTCACACTGTGCAAATAGATTATACCTTCCTTAAACTTCCTACACATGCTTCTCTTTCCTACATGCTTAAAGTTTCTTGTCTTTCCTATTTATCCCTTTTGGTGGACTTTGATTAAAGCCCCTTTAAAACTGCACATGCTTTATTTTTTTCTAATTCTGACCCTACATTTCTCTTACCCTCTTCAACTTGCATTTTCCATCATTTAACTTAAAGAATAAAATATTTTTCTCTCTTACTCTCTCCCACCCACCCACTCCTCCAAAGAGATTGGAGTCAGGGAGAGAGAGAAAGATAGAGATAGTGGACCTTACAGGGTGTCAGATTACACACTCACTTCACACAGAAACATAAACACAGAACAGATACAGAAAATGACAGGGAGAATCCAGAAGCTTAGAGAGGATTGTTAGAAGTCCCCTGCACAAATTAGAAATGTGCTTGGCCCTCCAGAATGTAATGAAGGCTGGGTACCTACATGCTTTATTGAGGTCTTGGAGACCACGTTTTAAGATGACCTGGGGCAGATCCCCAGGTGTAGGGGAAATGTGCCCATCTCTTTGCCTGTAAGTTGATAGGGCTGGGTATAGATGGGAAGGGAGGTGTACCAACAGAGCTCCGGGAGTGTAACTCTCCTCAACCACCGTCCTGGAAGGGGGAGTGAGAGAGAGGCAACGTGTTCCCCAAAACAAGGTGTCCCTTGTCAAAAGGGGGAATTGTGCTGATACCCAAGCCTGTTGAAGGCTCAGTCCAACTGTCCCTGCAAGCATTGCCTAGGGTGCTTAAAGGGAAGAAACCTGACTACAGAGAGAGGAGAGGCTTACCTTGAGTTGAAGAAGGCTTGAGACCTCAGACTGGGCCCCCACATTGGGCACCAGAAATGTTGAGGGTTGGGAGACGAGGTCCAGGAACCCCAAGACTAGAGTTCCCAGACAGGGCAGTTGAGAGGGAGTACCTCTTAAGGACCCAAGTACTGGAGAGGTCCGGGTCATCTGGAATGAATTCACAGACTCAAGCATTCCTTAAGTCAAGGTGGCAAAGATTTATTACACTTTTCAGCAGGTAAGAGTTCTTAGGGAACCCAAAACCTTACAGGGGTTCAGTTAATGTTTATATAGGATATTTGATGGTAAAACCTGCCAAATATGCTAATTAGCTGTTTTGGGGTGGGATTAGGGAGTGGTTAAGGTGTGGTCAGTTCTTAAAGGAACATGCACTTTTTGTATCTACTATGCAGGTATTTTACCCAGAGTTCACTGGGAAATAGCCCAAGGTGGGGCTACATGGAGGTGTGGTTTTAGGCCTGAAACATCACTAAGTCAACTAACAGTCAGGGCTGACTGGAAATATCCAGGCTCCTTCCATCAATGTCTTGTTAGACATGATAAATGTAAGGGAGTATACATATGTCTAGGTCTAGCATGCACATGATAGACCAATGAGTAGTAAATATCTCTATGACCCAGTAGATAGCCTTTTCAGCATGTCCACAACTGGTTAAACTAATAAATTCTATAGGTGCAGCTGTCCACTGTATCAGGAGGAGAGATAAGCATTTTTCTAGGGCATGCATTCTGTTTTTCTAGACAGAAACTGCTAGGGATAGTGTTTTGAGGCTAGGGAGAGATGTGATTTTGGAACTGGATGTGGTTTTGGAATTGAGGTCCTGGCACAGGCACCCAAGCACCTCATCAATCCAACTTAGTTTTTTAGAATAAAAATTTAAAGGGAAGTATTTCTGAAACTGTGTCTCTATCAACTTTAGATGATCAATTTTAACTCTTCCAGTTAAACCCTCTTTGGGAGGGTTATTGTCAATTATAAAATCACTTGTAGCTGTAAACATTTCTAAAGAACCATTTCCCATCCTATTCTTCCATATGTTAACTTTTTTAGTAAAACTTTTAATTTTGTCTTTTAACATAAAATGTTACATTTTTTTCTTGAAGCAACATGTTTAAATCACGTTTTTCAAAAATATCTGACAAATAATGCAGTTTTGGAAGCCATGAGATTATGAAAAAAAATTAACAAAATCAGATTTCTACTCAGTCTTTCAATTTTAATAATTTGTTTAAAATTTGCCCTCCTGAGAGCCACCTTACCTTTGCATGTAGTAATAAGCTTTTGTAATTGGAGTCCATTTCCAAAGGTTTGTAAACAAATGACTGTTAAGGGATTGTGTTTTAATGAAATTAATGATTTTGATAGTATTGTGAAGGAAAACCTCTAACTGGTGATTTTTTTGGCTATGAGTGCCACCCAATGGATCGTGCAGTGAGTAAAAGTGATTTGTTCATTGCTACCAGCTTTAACCTTTGCTACAAATCCAACATTCTCACCCATCATTGCTCTAGCACCATCTGTATGGACTCCAAAGCAATTTTTGCATTGTAAACGTAAAGGAATTTTATAAATTTCATCCCTATGCTTTTCCCCATGAACTATTTCAGACATTTTAATAGCAGCAGGTAACACAAGATCTTCTATTGCGCAGGGCTTTTTAGTTTTTGCAATTAAATAGGAAGTTTCATAAGATGGAAGCAAATACTTTTCACGGACAATAACAAATTTCTCAAAACGTTGTTTATCTTTATTTGAAGATTTTAAAAAGTTGTTCTAAGTATCCTTTTGGTTTATTGCAGTATGCAGCTTGGTATTAAGATGTTGTTTTAATTTGGCTGGTTTCATGATCCCTGCAGCCAAAACTTCATTACAAATTAAGTAAAGAGGTTTTTCCACACCATCATCATTATTAGAAGTAAATCCATATTGCAAAAATGATTCAATATATTTTATTTTTCTTGTCAACTTAGGTGTACTACAGTCTGGTAGCCAAGACTCTGCCATATTGTCATCACTATTTTTATGTCTTCTGTTTAAATTCAGCCACTTATCCAAAATGAAAAAAAATATTTTGTCCTAAAATATAAATATTGTTAATAATTTCTCAAATACTAGCTTTAGTTTATGAAATTACATTTGTTTGTTCTTAATTAAAAAATTGATGTTCACACTTAATGTACACATACAGTGGTGAGGTTGGAGAAATATTGTTAAAGAGCTTTTGTCTCTACTTTCTGCAATTAAATGTTTACGTTTCTGTAAAAGAAGGAGATAGCAGTGGTTTTAAAAATCAAACATTCTAATATAGTACAATCCAAAGATATACTAATTTGATACTTTCATGCTGAAGAGTGATGGCAGGAAAATATGAAAAGTCTTTATTTTCTGTAATTAAGCTATTTTGTTTCTGTAAGAGCAGAAAACTTCGCACGTATAGTAAAAACGCTGAGGTGTCTGGCCGTGTTTGTTGGCATAGTCTGCAGTGAAGGCATGTGCAGTGCAAAGTGCACATGTTGTGTATTCAGAACCAAGGCTATGGTGAAGTTGCATGATGCAACATGGGCAAGCACTACCAGAAATGCCTTAGATTCATTATACATTTGATTGTGAATTAATTTTTGGTTGTCGCATATTCAGAAACATTTTACTTTTGCCAAATTTTTTGCAACCACCAAATTCAGTTATGTGACCCTAATTGGGACATGACCCACAGTTTAAGAAGTCTGATTCTAGTCCAAATAGTCCCTGGACAAGCATTCCCTGTACAAGATGGCTGGTTGTTGTCCTCGAGCTTGAAGAGGACCAAAATGACCTCACTATGTTGGATCAAGGTACAGTGTGTGTCCAGCTGTGGCTGATCAGACCAATAGGAATGAGCTCAGAAGGCTCTACCAGAGATCAGGCATGAATAGTCCCCATGAACACTTGGGGTGGAGATGTGCAGCAAGTGGTCCTCCAATTTGTGCTTGTAGACATCAAGAGAATTGGAACCGACCATTTCCAAAGGCAGTTGATTTTCTTTTTGTAGAAATCTATTGTCAGGCAGCTGTTCCGGTCCCTAAATACCCAGCAGTCCACACCTGCCCCTCCTGTGCTCCCCTTGTATGTGTTCACTTGTAGGGAACCTCTTTTTTTAGCCAGACCCACAGCTGTGTCTGTGGAGGGAACTTTTGGGGATAGTGGGGGGATTTCCCTTCCCCAGGGCTGATCGGCACCTTCCCTACAAACTAGAGTCTTGGAGAGGACCCTGGAGCATGGAGACCTGGCCAGGAACCCCCAGCCAGGATAGGTTAGAGGCAGGACCTGAATTCAGGTCTTCCTATCTCTGAGGCTGGCTCCCTATCATTGCCACACTGCCTCTCATGTGAAGCTCATAGAGAAAATTGGTGCTATACACTGGGGGAAGGAATTCCTATGCTAGAGGTGTGTGTATATATGCACATGCACATATATCCATACACACAATGCATCTGTGGTATTCCAAAATTCTTGGGGTAGTTTAAGCTCTAAAAGAAGACATACACGTGTACACATGTATCATTCCTCTATACACACTCTACCCCCAAAGTCTGCATATATATGTATAAATATGTGCATATACACATCTGTCCACATGCTCACATTCACGAGAGAAGCTGTGATCACAGAATCACCTAGTGAAAGGTGATTCTAGTGAAGTCCTAGTGAAAGGACTTCAATAGATACTTTTTGGAAGAGAAAACACAAACTCTTAAGAACTACCTGAGAAGATGTTTAGATGCCCGAATAATAGTGAGTGGGTTGGGGGGAATCGACATTGGTAGGGTAGGGGGGAAATAGACAATATAATACATTACTGGTGGGCTGCAGATTGGTCAAGGCATTTGGGGAGAAATATAGTAATATATAATGAAAATCACAAAACTTATCATACCTTTCAAGTCAGTGCTTACATTACCAGAGCTTTATTCTAAAAATATCATTAAAATGATAAAAGGACCTATCTGTACAAAAATATTCATAGATGCTCTATCTGTAATAGCCAAAAATTGGAAGCAACTCTTGTGTCCAACAATTGGAGGACAGCTGAATAAATGATGCTATGTTAATGTAATGGAATATTATGGTGCTCGAAAAGTGAGAAATAGGAAATTTACAAGGAAATATTGAGAGACTGATATGAAGTGAAGCTTAGGGTGATCAATAGACTCACAAAAGCAAAAAATGTTTTTTTATTTTTTTTAAAGCCAGGCAATAAAGCAAGAGGTAGCAGAGCATCTTTGGTACTGGAAGGGGACACAAAAAAAAAGCATTTGATGCTTGTTTGTTGTTTGGTTCTAGCTTCTTAAATACTATGGGTTTTAGGGAAGAATTTCTTGCTCATTTTCTCTGATTCCACCTCTTGTCTCCGTGCCTTCACACAGGGAACCTCCCATTCCTGTAAGGTAATCCCATAGTCCCCCACCTCTTAGACTCTTTGCTGTTCAGTTATTTTTTCAGTTATGTCCGACTCCCTGTGACCCCGTTTGAGGTTTTCTTGGCAGGGATACTGTAGTGGTTTGCCATTTCCTTCCCCAGCTCATTTTACAGATGAGGAAACTGAGGCAAACAGGGTGAAGTGACTTGCCCAGGGTCACAGGGCTGGGAAGTATCTGAGGCTGGATTTGAACTCAGGAAGATGAGTCTTCCTAACTCCAGGTCCAGCGCTCTATACACTATGGAGCCACTTAGCTGTCCAGAAGGAAAGGGACATTGTGAGGAAAGTGACACATTAGTAGGGTCCCCTCCTGAAATATGGACTTTGAATAAGGGACTCTTACTCCCATCCTGCCACAGCTGGCTTTCAACATTCAGATCAAGACGCTCATTACCATGGATCGCCCACTTTTTCTCTTTCCGCTCTTATAGGCAATGTCACGGGGCAGTTTGACATGGCTGGTAAAGAGTCAACCTCAGACTCAGGATGACCTGGGCTGACACATGCTGACTGGGAGACCCGGGGCAAGTCACCATCACCTCTCAGTGCCCAGGCAACTCTCTAAAGGCAATAAGGCAGAAAGAGATTGCCTCTATTTGTAGAGAGAATTTCCTCAGTGGGAGTTCCCCATATCAGTGAAGTCACAGGTTCAGACCAAAAGAAAAATAGGGGTGATATCATCTTCAGGAATCAAGCAATCAACAAGCATTTCTTAGACAGTCCCATGTGCCAAGTACCGAGCTTGGAGACATAATCCAAAGAATTAGTCAAACTTTACTCTCAAGGAGTTTACATCATATTAGGGAGAATAGGAAAATGGGAGTTTCTTGTTTCAGAATGATAAAGATAATGTACTTGGAATGTAGTTTTAAAGGAGGACCATAGGGGAATTTTGGTATTCCTTTGATACATAATTTGATAACCAAGGATGGGGAGATGAGGCAAAGTACAAGTCAACTATTTGCTAACTTCTTCAAATAGACTAGAGTCTTTCTTAAATTAAAAAACAAAGTCTGATGAATTCTTCTTAAGTCTAACTTTTGTTGCTTCTTTGTACATTCTCTCTGAAGTGTCCAAACTGGTAGCAGCAGGGAGGAGACACTGAGGCAGGCATCAGTCTCCCAGATTTTTTATGTTGAATCGAAGTGCACATTGTGGCATGGTGATTGGAAAGTCTGTCCTTAGGAAACCTTCAGTCTAGCTGGGGAGAATCTTGGCCCTAGAGGTGGGATCTCCTAGGAGTAGTGCTTAGAAGGTGCAGAGCAGCAAATTTCAGCTTGATGTAGACAAGGAAAAATTTCTAAACAGTTGGAGCAATCCAAGGGTGTGTGGTAGAGGGGGTTGTTGTTTAACTGTGAGATAGTCTAGAAAGCCTCAGAGGTTTCTCAGACTTCAGGGCCTTGAACACTATAGCTCCTAAGTATATGCTTTTTGAACAAAGTGAATTGAATGGGTGGATTGAGGCCCAGAGAAAGGCCAAGCCAGCTGCTTAACCAAAGAAACTGAGATAAACATAGGGAACAAGATTCTTAGCCTTCACGTCCTATCTTTTCTCTGTCACCTACATCCCAAGGATGCTCTTTGCTTGCTGAGAAATTAAAAGGAAGACAGAAGGGTTGTGAGAGGCCCAATTTCCCTGGCACTTGAAGGTTTTAGAAAGTACTTTCCGTACATTCTTTCCTTATAACCCTGCCAGAAGCCTGTGAGGTCAGGGCTAGTTTCTCTCCTTTTGGAATTGAAGAAATGGGGGTGCAGAGAGGTCAAGGGACTTCTCCAAGTCGAGCAGCTCAGAAAGGTCGGAGGCAAGCTTGGAGGTCAGGTCCTTCTGCCTCTAAGTTCAGCGCTCCCCCCATTTCACCAGAAGGAAGAGTACAATGATGAGAAATCTGCCTAACAGCTTTTGTAGTAAGAGCCCAGCTGCTGGGAAATCTAGGGATCTAGCTCGTTGAAAATGAACAGGTGGGCTCTGACCCTGGCTTCCCCTTGCCCAGGCCTTGGGGTGGTTCCACTTTCTTCCTCTTCTTTGGGTAACTGGAGGTGACCTTATACTCCCTTATGGAGAGAGACACCCATCCAGCTGGGTTTCTCAACCAGATTTCAGCATCAGTCTGTAGGGAAGTTTTGGAAGTAGCTGAGAAACACTGCATGTTAAAACTTTGAGATTGACATGTTTTGGTTACTCTTCTGTCCAGTCATCACTCTCAGTGAAAGCCAATGACTTCCTTGACTAACAAGGGTGACCCGTGATTGGCTTATTGTCTCAAGCAAATAAAAAGCGTTGTAATAAACCAAGACAGGTTATTTTGAAGGTGATAAAGAACTGGGATCAGGTGCATTCCTAGGCTTGGTTTACCTAGAGGCTCACGGATCTATGATTTCGTCGGCCTTGTCGAGAGCAATAGCATTTTTTCCTTACTTTGAATAATGAATGAAGTTATTTTAACAGAGTGCTAATGTGGTGAGTGCCAGGTGAAAAATCCAATTGAAACGCTGTCACAAGACTCTTTTGTTTTTCCTGACAAGAGATGTCATGTTCTCATGATACCTGACTTCGGAGTGTGAACTGATAAATAGCTTAGAGATGAAATTGTCAGTCACCATTATCACACTCAAGCAATTATCTCTTCTGGTGGCCTGCATTGCAACTTCCCAGGGAGCAGAGGCAGGGGGACAGAGGGAGGACAAGGGCACAGGACAATCCAATGAGGAGTCGGGTTAGTCCAGTGCTGTCCATGATGCCAGGGAAGGCTTTCTGTGGTTCTGACCACAGCAAACCTGAGGGTAGGTATAGTTGTTTTGTCTGTTTCCTAACCCTATGCCCAGTGAGTTTTGCATAACTAGTGCCAAGATACTGAGGACCTATGGGGAATTCCTCCACCAATGCAGATGACAAATGTCTATGTAGGGGAGTAGATGAGTTTATAGTTGAAGCATGTGACAAGGTCAAAAAGTAAGTAAGCATCAAATGTGGAATTTGAATTCAAGCCTTCATGATCTCAAGGCTTGTGTCTAATTGGACCCCATTTCCTTTACATATGGCATCAAGTAGGATCAGCTCTGTAGAGCCAGAAGGAACCTGAGAGACCATCTAGTCCAATCCTCTCATTTTACTGATGAAGAACTGAGGCCCAAAGAGGTTATTTGCCAAGGTCATATAGATAATAAGTAGGAGAACAGAGATTCGAACCCAGTTCCTCTGACTCAAAATCCGGTATTCCTTTTGTGATACCATGCTGCCTCCTAGGTGCTTGATCTATGTTTTTTGAAATTGCTGAGTTGAACCTTCTCCTTGTTGCATAGGAAATATGGATGAACTAAAGTAGCCCAGAAAATTCTCATCCAATCAGCCACTAAACAGTTTTCAAGAGAGTACAGTAAGTGGCTGCTGCTTCTGCCCATCTAGGATGAGCATAAGTCACCCCAAGTTACTGAATACTCCTCTGGGCACATACTGAGAGGTCCCTTGGGGGTAGCACAACAGTCTGCTCAGCTATTAGTAGTAGTGCAGTCCAATATCAATGAGCATTCATTTACAACTGGGGTCCATTCACCTGGTGTGATGTCTCCCCCTTCTCACCTTCTCTACCTTAAGAACATTCTAGTTAAGCCATGTGTGAATGGCAAGTGTGGATTCACAAACAACCAGAATTTGTTATATACTGCATTTTTCTGGGTATTTGCCTCAGGAATTTAATATTGCACACAAGTACCCACTATAAAAAGAGTTTGGTTCTTTGTTCATTAAATAAGCAATTTTTTTGCACATATTTGAAAATGTTACCATATCATTGACAACTTGGATTTTTGCATTGCATTTATTTCTGAGTACTTGGCTCATCCTCCCTTCCCCAAGGGGCAGACCCGTGCAATAAGACTTAAGAAAGAAAGAAGCACCCTCCCGCCTCACCCTCCCCTTTTCAAAGCCCTCCTTTCCTTCCAAGCTCAGTCCAAACGCAGTGCTCCTGCTCCCCAGGAGGTCTTCCCTCTGATCCCACCAGCTGCCTGTGCTCTCCTTCCCAATTTACCTCATCCATATTTCATATAATATGCTTACATATGTGCAGAATAATGATGGCTGGCATTCTACAGCACCCGAAGTTTTACAAAGCATGTTACAAATATTATCTCATCTTATCCTCATGACAAGCACCTACTATGCGCCAGGCCCTTTAGAAATACTCTCTCAATTGATCCTTGCACCACTCTGGGAGGGAGATGCTCTTAATATCCCCATTTTACAGGTGAGGAAACTGTGATAGGCAGGGTTTGACTCACTCAGAGTCACATAGCGGTTAAGTGTCTCAGGCAGGATCTGAACGCGGTAGGCAGCAGGAAATAGAGCACTCTTTTTTTTTTTGGAAGGAATGTTAAGACTCTGACCATGGCTTAAATTGGCAAGACCCTTGAGGGCCACAGGAGCACAGAGCTGGAAGTGATCTTCAAGGCAGTCAATTCCTTTATTACCATCAATGAGTAAACTGAGGCCCAAGATTTAAGGGACTTGCCCAGGGTCACATGGCTATTGCGTGTCTGAGTGGGAAGTGAAGCCTGGTCTTCCTCATTCTAAGTCTGTGCCACGGGTGACTAGAGATTGGTTAAAGAAAGGTATATTTGGCCAACAAAATTGTTTTTTGAACATTAAGGAACTGAACAGAGTGTAGGGGGGATATGCTGGGCCAGAGCATGGATCCGTGTCTGTGAATTTTCCAACTCAAGTCCTTACAGTCATTGATCAGAAAGCCCTTGAGGCAGAGGAGATACAGACAGATAGGACGAAGTGGACAGACATCAACTGTAAATGACTGCTAAATTATTTAGGATTACACTAATCCAGTTTGCTAGGAAAATCCAACCTCTTTGAGTCCCATTAAAAGAAAGATTCTAATCAGAGAAAAGCTTTTTCTTTTCTTCTAGCACCCTCGTAAATGAAAAGACAATCTAATTCTGGGAAATCTTTTCTGTCTTAAAAACACAGCAACAGTAACAACAAATTCCCAATATACTGAAAAGATAGTACAATAAATGCTTTCCCTACTATCTGAATCATGATTGCTCAGAGAGCGTCACAAATTGTGTTTGTCTGTATTTTCCTTTTTTTTGCACAGTTTTTCTATAGTAACACCATCATACCATGGCTGAAACCTATTAATTGATCTTTCTCCAGATGATAAATGAATTGTCTTGGTTCACTTGCTGAGCTTTGAAGAAAAAAACAAACTAACCCCCAAACAAAAAGCCAGTTGACTTTTTAATTGCTCATCTTTAAACCTAGTCGGTCTTTCAATCCTGCCAGTGGCTGTGTGCTCTGGCGTGACTAAGGTGCCAAGTTCTGCAAGCACTGAGAAAAAGTGGCTGGCCTCTCATTGTAGCCCTCACCCACCAGTAAAAAGGGCTAGTGTTGGAGGGTTCTTCCAATTACATTTTGTGGTTTTAACAACATAATTTCAAAGACAGGAGGAGAACAGCTCACCGTCCTCTGAGTGGTTTGGAAGTTGAATGCTGGAGATTTATAGGGGAAAGGTGGTCCCTGAGCTGACACACAGTGTTAAAAAATCCAATTCATCATTTAAAAATCCTTTAAAGGAAAGTTCCCCCCATGGAATAGAAAGCTTTTTCTGTTATTTCCTTTACCGACAAACTATATGGGTGCCACAGGAAGGGCATTCATCACCTGGGCAGTATCTAGAGAAGGGCAGGAGGTGCAGTGTAGGGCCTGGAGATCATTTTGCATGAGAATTGGGTGAAGGCATTGGGGAGGCTTAGTGTGTACAAAAGAACATGTGGGAAGGCATCATGAAAGCTATCTTTGAGTGTCTGAAAGACCATCCATGGAAGAGAGGTTAGACACTATTGTTTAACCCTTGAAGGTAAACTAGGAACAAAGTTATAGGGAGGCAAATTCAGTTATAGGGAGGCAAAGCTAAAGGAACAAAAAATAACCTCCTAACAGATATTGTGGGATGCTCTTCACTTGTCTCCAAGCCAAGGCTGGATGGTAAACCACTCATCAAGCTTGTTTGACAATCTAGCATGGATTGAGCTAGATGACCTCTGTCCGGGGTCCTATGCCTGCCTAGATTCTATGATTCTAAACCCATCCTACTGTTATCGTACCTTTTTATTTTATTTCTTTTTCCACTAAAAACATCCTCCCCCTATTTTCCATCTAATTTATGATTTAATCGCTCAGTCTTCTTTCCACTATGTCTGACCTCGTTCCCTTTGTCCTCTATAGTTCTGGTGGCATCCTACTTCCCCTCCCTCACTCCCT
The DNA here is from genome assembly GCF_011100635.1 of Trichosurus vulpecula. Classification (NCBI taxonomy): domain Eukaryota; kingdom Metazoa; phylum Chordata; class Mammalia; order Diprotodontia; family Phalangeridae; genus Trichosurus; species Trichosurus vulpecula. Next base: position 8,275,248 of record NC_050576.1, on the reverse strand, counting down.
CTTCTCTGTCTCATCTGATCTCCCTCTGAAAGAGCAGATTGACAACCAAGATGAGCTGAAGCATTTCTTCTCTCAGTTCAGACCTAGGGTAGGGATTCCCACCATAGCATCTAACTAACTCTTCTTTTTTCTTTTCACTTAACCTGGAGACAAAAAATTTAGCATTTCTATGTAAAGTTTTGAGTCCCAAATTCCATCCCTTCCCCCCTCCACTCCCCCTTCCCTGAGATGGCAAGCAGTCAGGTAGAGGTAAAACATTTCTGTATTCATCATTTTGCACAAGAAGACTTTAATAAAAGAAAAAGAAGGAAAAAAGTGAAAAATAGCATGCATCAGTCTGCATTCAATCAATATCGGTTCTTTATCTTGAGGCAGATAGTATGCATCATTAGACTTTTGGGATTGTCTTGGATCAGTGTGTTGCTGAGAATAGCTAAATCGTTCACAGTTAGTTGTTCATTGGCAATATTGCTGTTACTTGTGTGCAATGTTCTCGTGGTTCTGTTCAGTTCATTCTGCATCAGTTCATGTCAATCTCTCCTGGTGACATTTTTACCAGTGGTCCTCTCATTTTCTAGAGTTGAGCTCATGCGAGATGTTCGAGGCAGTTGAAGTTCAAGGAGGCACTCTGTACATACTTTCTCTAAGAAGTCTAAAATCTAGCTCTACAAAAGCCATCCAATTTCAGCTCCCAGATGGGAATTGGCTCACCAGATCTGTAACTTTCTTCTCCTTGCTATTTTTGTTGTTTTCAATGCAGAGGCAGCATGGCATTGTGGGTCAATCATCAATAAACATTAAGTGCCGACTGTGTTTCAGACCCTGTGCTTAGCACTGAGGATACAAAGAAGGGCAAAAACAATCCTTACCCTCAAGGAGCTCACAGTCGCATGGAGAAGACAACATGAAACACCAATGTATAATCAAGCTCTAAACTCGAGAAGTTGGGGGAATCAAGAGAAAGAACAAACTAGCATCAGAAAACTGAGGAAGGACGCACATGCGGGTCAGAAGAGGCTTCCTGTAGAAGATGGGATTTAATCTGGAGAAGCCAGGAGGCCGAGGTGTGGAGGTAGAGTGTTCTAGGCATGGGGGACAGCCAGAGAGAGTGCCCAGAGTCAGGAGATTGGAGAACAAGAAAGAGGCCATTGTTGTGTGTAGTTGCAGCATCACATGCTGAGAGCTCAGAGACCATCTAGAACAGCCTCCTCATTTTATTCATGAGGAAGCTGAGGCTTACAGGGAAGTGATTCACTCTGGGTCACATGGACAGCAAGTGAGAGGTGAGAATGTGAATCCAGGTGCTCTGTCTCTAGTCACTGCTTTTTGTATTTGGGTTCAATTTCCACCTTAGAAGACACTTAGTAGATGTGTGACCCTGGGAAAGACATTTAATGTCCCTGAGCCTCTGTGTTCTCATCCTTGAAACGGGACAATAATAGTACCTACCTCACAACATGGTTGTGGGATCCACTGAAGTAATGGATGGCAAATGCTTTGCAGATCTTTCCTGCTGTAAGATAGAAGGATACCCATTTGCCCGCAGTAAATGCCTATTGTCATGTTTTAGATCATAGATTCCCACGAAAACAAAACCAACAAGAAATAGCCAATACAGGCCAATCACTGCTGCTTTCGTTCATTCTGCTGATGTATTTACTTTAGGCCTCCCTAGTTTCTTTAAAGTCTCTGGCCAATGAACAATGACTCTTTGATCCAACATTCTGATTTTCCATGTGATTCCAACCAGGACCCACAAAAGCCAGCTCTTAATTTTCTCAACTTTCCTATGAGTTAGGGAGGTGACTAATACTCTTATCTCTACCTTACAGCTGGGGACCCTGTGACATAAGTTAATTGACTTGCCCAAGGTCACAAAGTGAGCTGGTGGCATGGCTGGGAATCCAGCCCAGGTCTCTTGACTCCCCAGTCCAATGTTCAATGCACCAGATGTGACACCATACTGCTTGCTCATCAGTAAGCAATTGACCTAGTTTATTTCTTAGTTGGCTGGGGTCTCTGCTGGGGGCTGCTGCCATTTTTGTGCATCACACCTGAATTTTATTTTTTTTCTGCCTGATCAACTCTTCATTATTTTCAGAGCTTGCCAGCGTCCTCTACAATGACCTTACATAAAATGGCATAAAGCATCAGAATTGAATTGAGCTTCAAATATACTTGTCTTAGGCAATGTTAACAGGACAAAATTGCTTATGCAAAGGGACTTGAATTAGGCAGGACAGTCCTCAAATTTAGCGAAGAGGAAATTTGATAAAGCATGTAAAGTGATTGGCAAACTTTAGAGTAATATGAACATGACATGTTATTGTCATTAATGATTATTAGCTTTAGGATTCCTTTACACACTTCTGCTTTGGTGCCTCATCTCGGCTATGCCTTTTGTTATAGATCAGTCATTTCAGTCATGTCCTGTGCCTTGCTCTGCTTGGCTGTAGAAAGTGGATCTAGCAGCAATGGAGGGATGAGGGAGGAAGATTGTTTCAGACTCAATCCAAGGAAGAAATTCCTAACAAGTAGAAATGCATACAAAATGGCAGGGGCTTTTCCTGGACATGGTGAGTTCTCATCCACACAGGGCTTCGGACAGAGGTTGGGCCACCACCCATTTGAGATTTTCCCTAGTTCTCTGCCCTAGGCCTCTGACTCTTTCCCCTTGACACATTTTCTCTCCAAGACCTTATCATCACCCCTGACTTTAATTATCATCTCTTTTTAGAAGACCCAGACCTGTGATCTGGAACCAGTCTCTGTCCTGAGCTTCAATCCTGCATGACCTATAGACATCCCTGTGTCATCTCAATGTGTCCCTCCAAACTCATACTCTTCCAAAATTCCTTATTTCTGTTAGCCTTGGGGTTATGCTTATTTCCTCATTCTCCCCCCTCAGATAGGTCCCCTCTGTTGCCAAATCTTGTTGCTTCTCCATTATCTCTTGCATCAGACCCCTTCTCTACTCACCCAGACACTGCCCTAGTTCAGGCCCACATTATCTCTCCTCTAGATTTTTGCTGTGGCCTTCTAATTGGTTTCACTGACTCCAGTCTTGTCTCATGGCATTTGGTCCTCCACCCTGCTTCCAAAGCACAGACTGTCCTTAAACGCAGATCTCTCCCCAGGGAACTCAGTGGCTTTAGGATCAAATACAAACTTTTCAACAGGGAAGTTTTTAAGTTAGCTTTGAAGCCCCTCATCATCTTACTCCAAACCAACATTTCCAGTTTCACTGTAGATCATGGCTGCTCCCAGTCTGAGATCCTGCTAAGCCAGCCTCCTCTCAACAGCCCGTCTCCTGTTATTTTGCCTTTCTACTGGCCTGAAATGCACTCCTTCCCCACTTGCCCTTGCTCTTAGTCAAACTGTGTAAAAGGTATTGACATCCTTGTCTTTATATCAACTTTATTTTCAAACAGATGCTCCTTCCTTCCCTCACCATAAAGCTAACTTTTTTTTGAATGCCATCTTTTGTAAGAAGTAATAAAAAAGAAAGAAAATTGTGTGTGTGTGTGTGTAGCAGTTGATCAAAGCTAAGCAGCACATTAGCCAAGTCTGATAGTGCCCTTACATTTTTCAATACTCATAGCCCACCGCCCCCCCCCCCCAGCCTCTTCAAAGAAGGAAGGGAGGAAGTTGCATTCTCTTCTCCCTGTTTTACATAGAACTTAATTGTGGCAGTCACATGGTGTTCAGTTTATCGGTGGTTGCTCTCATTTGCAGTGTTACAGTCAGCGTGTGGTATGTTTTCCTGGTTCTACTTGCTGAACACTGCCAAAGTTAATTTTTAATTGTTCACCTTCCTATTCCATTGATTTGCCAGAATCCTTGTCTGATCTCAGGCCCATCACATCGCTTTCTGGCTCTCTCCATACCAAGCAGCCTCCACCTCAGGTTACAAGTTGGCATCACCCCCCTGAGACCCTTGGCTCTGATCCGTGAGCTTTTAACTCACATTTGCCAGTTTCAGGCCCATCATGCCTCTTCCCCACCATCCCCATGCTGTGCTACCATCTGTAAACTCTCCTCCTCTCTCCACCTCTAGCTCTGAAAACAGTGATCAGTTCAATAAAACCATGCCTGGAAGTGTCCTGGGTCCTTTTCTCTTCTTTCTCTCTTCTTTTGATGACCTCTTGATCTCTCATAGATTCAATTATCATCTCTATTCCGATGATTCTCAAATCTACTTCCTCAACCCTAACCTTTCTACTGGCTTCCTGTATCACACACCCAACTGCCTACTGACATCTTGAACTGGATGTTCCATAGACATTTCACACCCAGTGTGTTCAAAATCGGACTTATCCCCCCAAAACTTCCCTCTTCCTGACTTCCCTCTTATTTTAGGCTTGCAGCTTAGGTGTCTTCCTTGACTCCTCACTTTGTCTCGCTCCTCATATCCTATCTGTTGCCAAGGCTGGTTGATTTTCTCTTCATAATATCTCTTGTATATCTTATGCCCCTTTCTTTCTTCTGTCTTTGCCTTCACGCTGGTGCAGGCCCTCATCGCCTCCTGCCTGGCTTATTGCACTAGCTTGCTGGTGGGTCTGTCCCAGCACCCTAATTCATCTTCCACTGAGCTGTCAAAGTCATCTTCCCAAAATGCAGGTCTCAGCATGTCACTCCCTCCCTCTCCCCCCCCATTCAAGGAGCTCCAGTGGCTCCCTATTACCCCCAGGAAGAAATTCAAGATCCTCTGCTTGGAATTCAAAGCCCTTCCCAACCTGGGCCCTGGTAGCTTTCTAGGCTTCTTCCACCTTTCATTCCCCTCCCTGCCTCCCAGGAACTCTGTGATTCAGTGATTCTAGACTCCTTTCTGTTCCAACACCAGATCTCTTGCCTTTAGATGTTTCACTGGCTGTCCCCTGGGCCTAGACTTCTCTTCTTCCTCATTTCTGTCTCTTGGCTTCTCAGGCTTCCTTTAAATCCCAGATAAAATCTCTCCTTCTACAGGAATCCTGTCCTGATCCTCCTTTATGGTAGCGCTTTCCTCTGTTGGCTATGCCTGATGTATCCCCACCAGAGCGTGTTTGCACATGGCTGTTTGCATGTTGTCTCCCCTGTTAGACTGGGAGCTTCCTGAGCACAGGGACTGGCTCTTACCTTTCTTCATACACCAGATGCTTAGCATGGTGCCTGGCACATAGTAGGTGCTCAACCATTGTTTCCTGACTGTTGATTAGAATTTATTGACTTACTGCAAAGGACACATTAAAGATTCATCCCATAGTTTCAATCATTATTCTGTCTGTTTTATCTGTCCAAACATGGTTGCCTTTGTATCTCTTCCAAAGATATGTTGTATTTTCCTATTAGAACCTAATAGCTCCTATTAGAACTTAGCCTAGTGCCTGGCACACAGTAGACAATAAATGCTCTTCCTCCTTCTCCTCCTTCCCACTCCTCCCCTCCTTATTCTTCCTTCCTTCCTTCCTTCCTTTTCCTTCCTTCCTTTCTTCCTTCCTTCCTTCCTTCCTTCCTTCCTTCCTTCCTTCCTTCCTTCCTTCCTTCCTTCCTTCCTTCCTTCCTTCCTTCCTTCCTTCCTTCCTTCCTTCCTTCCTTCCTTCCTTCTTTTTCCCTTTCAAAACAAGGATTTAATAATGATTGTGAACTCCTTGACAGCAGGGACTGTTTTTTGCCTTTCTTTGTAGCCACAGTGCTTGGCACAGTGCCTAGCACATAGTAGGCAGTTGCTAAATGTTTGTTGAATGACTGACCCCCTGAAGTGTCCCGTTGCACTGTCGGCCAGCTCTACCTGTTAAGTCTTTTTCATATCCCTTCTGCTACATTTGGTGGTCTCTCTCTAGGTTCACCCCTTTATGCACTGTACTCATCACCAGGCCATCTTGTGTTTGTACATAAAGAAAACTCTAGGAAGAGCAAAGTCCCATTCTGAACGTTTTTCAATTATGCTTCTGTTTCCTGCAGTGATAATACTTTTGGCCAGCGGATCCCAAGGTTTCATCTCGCTGAATTACATTTTGACACAGGCAGGCAGGTGCACTTCATTGGAAATAATAACACATTGCTTTTGTACTGGGTTTCTTGCTTTCTAAAGCACTTTTGATTGCTTTCCCCCACTGCCTCTCTTGATCCAAAGCATTAACGCAGAGGCTGGATGGATCTCACCTTTGCTCCTTTTCATATTTCGTCCATTGCAGATCTCATATATTGAAGGCAGCCTTCCCCCCTTCCCCCTCCTCCCTTCCTATCTCCAGGCTGGGGCCTTGGAGCCCTATACTAGGCAGCCGCTCCTCTGGGTTGTTAGTAGCCTTTCAGAATAAACTAATGGCCTCAGGAGCTTCCTCCAAAGCTTTACCCTGAAGGCAGGGGGATTTCCAAGAGGACGAGTTCTTTTGGCCACGCTGGGAGGCTAGGGAGGGCCAGGCAAAGGTGACTTCCCTTGGAATAACGAGTGCCACCTGCCTCAGATCCACACCCAGCCTACATCTGTCTGACCATCTGGGTCTCTAAAATAACTGTGGTGTGATTTCAACACCTAATAAGATTATTAATATCTGTGCTTTGTGGCTGGGACATTTGTGTTGGATGATTCTTCCATCAGGATGGCTTGCTCTGTTAGGCCAGCTCAAAAATTAAAAGCTTTCCTCAGGAGCACTTCTCTGCAGACTTTTTGCAGACATTTTCTCCTTAATCCTTCCCAGTCTAGTCTGCCCACACCGCATGAAAAAGAATGAAGGCCACGAGGTAAAATGAGGTTTGGGACATTGCTTGTTATTAGCCACAGGTTGGAACATTGTGCTGGTGAGTACCAGGTCCCTCTAGGCTCATTTATTTACAGACTACGTCCCTCTGCTGCCGAGCCATGAATCCCCTGCCACCTTGTACCAGAGAGAGGAGACAAACAGACAAATAAATGAAAAAGTATTTATTAAGCCCTTACTATGTGCAAAGCACTGTAATCAGTACAAATCCATCAATGATAATGAAAAATAAACTCAGGTGTGGCTTCCTGACCGCAGGGCCCCCCACCCACCCACCCACCCACCGCCGCCCCGGGCAGCTTGTCCTGTCTGTAAACCGAACTTGCCTGTGCTTAAGAACTGGGAAGGGGGATCCTCCTGACTCCCACTTCTCAGATCTCTGTGTACTCGGAGCTCTTTTCTAACGCTGAAATTCTGTGATTCTGGGAACAGCCCTTTGAACTTGGGGCTTGAACGTGAGCTTCAGCTCAGCGACGTTACTTTGTCCAAGCCTTTCTGCTGGAACACAACAGCAGCAAGATCAAATTTCAGGGCTTGATGTCTGTTCTGTGAAGTTTTGGGGTTCAAATAGAAACCCAGCCAAGTAAAGACCAGAAACAGGAAATGAGTCTTGAATGACGCATGAAAAGCTAGACTTTTGGACTGGGGTCAGAAAGTCCTGGGCTTCTAAATCTCACGCCTTAGACAAGTCACTTAACTTGTCTGAGCCTCAGTTTTCTCATCTGTAGAATGGATTTAATATGCATGTAGTGACTATCTCACAGGGTCAATGTGAAGCTTCGAAGAGCTAAAAATGAAGCACATGAAAAGCACATTGTAAACCTCAAATGTCTATATAAGATGTCAGCCATTATTAAGAATCAGAATGAGGACTGATGACAGGATATCAATTTCCTGGGGGTGGAGCTGGAATCAACTCTGGGAAAGCTAACTGCAGGAGCAGGACTTTTACCAGTTGAGCTTAAAGTGACCATTCGGCTTGAATCTCTCTTTCCAGAATGATTTCATTTTATTCCCTCTCACAAGTCCTGGGTTCTACCCCAAATGGCCTTCTTTCTGTCTCCCATACACAGGACTCTATCTCGTCCCTCCAAGCCTTTGAAAAGGCTATTCCCTATATGTGGAATGAATTCCCTTTCTTCTCACCAGTGCCTCCTGGAATCCTTCAGGCGATTCAAGGCTTAACTAAAGCCATGTCTACTACAGGAACTCTTTCTTGATTCCTCCAGTTTGAAACTTCTTACCCGCCATATTTCTTTGTATAAATTTAATACACATGCATATATATGTTGCGATGACTTATTTGCATTCGTGTTTTTCCTTCCAGAAGAATGTAAGCCCCTTGAAGGGAAGAACTATATTTTGAAGTGGGGGTGGGGTGGGGAGGCCTTCATATTTCTAGCTGCTAGCACAGTGCCTTGCACAGAGAAGCTTGGTGAGTTTAATTGCTGTGCAGAAGACGTGGGTTTCAATCTCACCTGTTAAACTTTCTATGTCTGATCTTGGGCAAATCACTTAAACTCCCTGGGTCTCAGTTTCCTTATCTGTAAAATGTAGCAGATGGATTTGATGACCCTTCCAATCCTATATTTATGATCCTATGATTTATGGGCCCATAAATTTAATTATATTGAATCTACAAAGTAGACGAATTAAGGACCAGCCCTACATCATCTTTCCTTCCCAGATTCACATTGTTGGGATGTTTTGGGTTTAAGTCAAAATATGCTCACGAGTGTGTGTGAAATATCTGACTATCTATAGATATAGACATATATTTCACAAGTGTGTGAAATATATACATATATACACATGTATACATACAAACATACACCTATATTTACATATATATGTGTATAACTATATATTTATATGTATATATTTATATATGTATATGTATTTATGCATTTACATATATAGATACATTATACATGTATACAACAGAAATGTATGTATAGGGGTTAATGGCAGCCATTGTGAGGGCTCACTGGGTCTCAGAGTATCTACCTCTACCTGCCCTGTACCCAGATATACAATTCTATTCCAGGTTTCTTACTAGGGGATGCAAATCTTTCCTTAGAAGACTGAGGTCCCACCCTTCACACCCAGCCTGGTTACTCTGGAGAAAATTGCTCTATATAGAAGAGAATAGAGAGGATTGTGCATGAAACTATGAATCTCTATTATGTACAGACCTAGAAGTGTTATTATTAGATCAAAGGGTATGCACAGCTTTACAGCCCTTTGGGCATAGTTCCAAATTGCTCTCCAGAATGGTTGAATCAGTTCAAACTCCACCAACAGTGCATTAGTGTTCCAATTTTCCCATATCTCCAACATTTATCATTTTTCTTTTCTTTCATATTAGCCGATCTGATAGGTGTAGGGTGGTACCTCAGAGTTGTTTTAATTTGCATTTCTCTAATCAATAGTTTAATTCTTTCCTCCCTTCCTTCCTTCCTTCCTTCCTCCCTTCCTCCTTCTCCTCCTTCTCCTCCTCCTCCTTCTTCTTCCATCACCATCACTACTCTTTTCCCTTCCCCCAAACAAACAAAAAACCCAAACGTATGCTAGCTGGCCCTTACACCATCTAAGTATGGTCGAGTAAAACATGTACTTTGCAAGCTGATCATGTATAATATTTTTCAGGAAATGTTTCTCTGGTTTCCCTGGAGAAGCAAGGTCCTGCCTCACTGCTTCTGCCCATGCGTAGGTGCCCCCTGTTGGCCCCATCATCAGGGGGATCTTGCTGCTGCTCCATGCACAAGCCTGGCATGCTGGGCTTCCAGTGGAGGCTACCTGTCCCCGGGAAGGAGCATGTGCCCCTCGAGAGACTCAGAAGTGATTTAGTTGGTATTCGAAGCTCTGCCTTGTTGGCAATGGGGTCACATCTTTGCATTCCACTCACTTCTCCTGACAAGGGCATGATTTGGCAGTTTGTTAGGGAGCAGCTCGACTACTTAGTGCAAGAACACTTTCCGTTTCAAAACCTTTTACTTGATTAATGTTATGCAGAGTATATTTGTTTTAACCTTTTGACTTTTAGCCCTCCAGCACCTTAGGCAGACTCTGTCTCCCTGCTGAACATGAACTCACTTGCAGTTTGGTAATGTTGCCGGCAGAGCACCTCTGAATGCTATTAGGGACCAGCCATCTTACTTACCATCCGCAAATTTGGGGCTTAAGGCCAACTTTCCATTCTGCAAAGAAGAAATGGCCAATAAGGACTGACCCTGCATTCCCTCTCCATATTCCTTCCCCATGATCATAGCTTGCAACAATGCACTAAAGGACTACAGGCCTAGGAGGCTATACTTGTGATCTTCCTTGCTAAAGGGAACTCCCAGGATGGGAAACGGCCTCTGCCAAAGCAGGCTGGCACCATCTTTCCAACTAAGAATCTTAGAGGGTTGACTAAGACCCTGAGAGGTTGGGTGACTTCTCCTGGCTTACAAAGCCAGCAAGTGGCAGAGGTAAAACCCAAAGCCAGCTCTTGCCACCTCTTGGGCTGGCTCTTGAAGCATGGTGCCTTGGTTGCCTCTCCTAGGATTAGACTGATGTTAATGTGATTTGTCCAGATTGGTAAGGAAATGACTTCTGCGAAGGCAGATAAGTAGTGAATAGTCTTGAAGAGTGCCCTGGGCATTGAGAGGTCCAGCGAGTTGCCCAAGGTCATGCATATAAATCTTTCTAGCGTCCAAAGACAACCCACTTTTCCAGACTCATTATATATCATATTTCTTTATGTACTCTTCAGCCCAGCCCAACTAGACTTTTTACTGCCCTCACATGCATCCTTCCATTCCCCATCTTCCTGTCTAGCCCAAGCTGATCCTCCTGCCTGGAATGTACTCCCATTTTCTCCTTACCTTTCCCTCCAAGGATCCTGGGCTTTCTTCAAAGCCCAGCCCACATGTACACTGTCCTCTCCATGAGGACTTACCTGATCTAAGACTGGTTTGTAGGCAACCCCACACCCACTTCCCAAATTACCTTGTGTCAATTTGTATATATACTTACATATGTGCATATTGCCTCTTCTGTTAGAGAAGAGAATAAGCATTTATTTAGCACCTACAGGTGAAACACTTTCCACTATCATCTCATTTGATCCGCACAATCTGGGAGATGTCATTATCACAATTATCAGGAAACTGAGGCAAACAGGCATTAAGTCATTTACTCAGGATCACACAGCTAATAAGTGTCAGAGGTCAAATTTGAACTCAGATCTTCCTGACTCCAGGTCCAGGGCTCCTTCCACTACCCCTCTTACCTGCCTCAAGTATTTGAGCTGGAATTTAAACTCTGAGCTTCACAATTGCCTATCCGGCATACCGTACCATACTATTTCTCTAGGTTAGGTTGCTCCTGACTTTGATATGCCATTCTATGATGTTTCGTCTGTGATATCTTTGGGAAATCATCTCCCATTCCTTCCTTTTTGGTGACCATTCAGAAGTCTTTTCTTTGCTTTTGAAGAACATTCAGAATAAAAGTCACGCAGGTTTTGAAGACCCAAGCAATGAGAATCGGCACTTTCACAGTGTCCCTTTCTAGTAGGACGGAGCTGGAGAGAAGCTTACTCACTAGAGGGGACACAATCCCAGGGTAGAAGTTCTGCTCTGAACTTTGGAGGTCATTTCTCAGAGGCGCTGAGGAACTGTCTCTCTGCTTATCAATTTTCATTCTTCACCTACCACAGAGGGGCCAGAGACATCCACCGCTGGGGCTCCCAGGAGCTCAGGGTTTTAGCCCCCTCCGCTCTGTCCCCAGACCTGGGGCCCATTGCTAGGGAAGCCTGCCTGGTCCTCAGGAGCCTGGCTCCCTCTCCACATGTTCATTGGCTCATCATTCTCACTCTGGCCATGCTGAAGAACGCTGTTCAGTCTGCCTCTGATCTAGCCTTTTACCAAGGAGGCAGCACCTATTGTACTTTGTGAATGCCTACAGGGCTGGCAATTTATTCCTGCACAGAATTAATGAGAGGCGTGAGAGAGTGACAGAGATAATTAACAGAATGATTCAAACTGGATTCAGTGTCCTACCTTCTGCTGCATTACACAAGTTGGAGGCTAATATTTTAAGTCACATCCGGACATTCAACAGTTGTGTCACAACGGGAACCAGGCACTTCCTAGTTCTCTGTGGCACTGGGCTTTGCCTGGTCAACAAAGCTTCATCTTCTTTCCTCCCAAGAGTCTCTTTCTTGTTTTTTCCTTTGACATCAGCCCATACCTTTGGCACAGTCAAACTGACCAGTTTAGTGGATATTGCAGCCACTGCTCCCCAGGACCTTGTGACCTTCTGAAACTCAAAAAGTCACCTGGACTCTCACCACACAAATGGGTAAACCTGCTTTTTGGAATGGGATAGGAGTGTTGGGAGGCTTTACCAGCTCACCTTCAAGAGGCTCGCTGAAAGCATTGTCTAGATGACTCCAGTGGTCCATGGGGTAGTAGTGGGGACACAAAGCTCATTCTATTACCTCGTGATTTTAATTTCTTTGACCTTGTATCTGCATTTTGAAAGTACTCTGTTTCATATAACTTAGTGATTATGAGTCTTTAGTATGGTACCATAAATTAAAAGTGTTCTTAAAATTTTGTGGTTCAATGATATGTGTGCAGCCTCTTTCTGTCTAGTAATGGCTTCAACAACTTATTTGTTGGGTTCTCCTCCTTCTTCCTCTTCTTCTTTTTACTTGTGTGACCTTCAGCAAGTCCTGACACTTCTCTGGGCCTCAGTTTTTCATTCATTCATTCACTCATTCACTCATTTGTTCATTCATTCATTCATTCATTTGTTCATTCATTCATTCATTCTCCAAAGTCCCAGTTCAATTTGAAGTTTGTGATGCTGTGATCCAGTGTGTACCTTTAGCTTCATTTACTATGAGTACAGTGTCTCCCATTCTTCCTATCATGGAGACCAACAACAATCAGTGAGAAAACTCACCATAATCACCCTTTCCTTTCTAAGGAATGCTTTACCTTCTGGTAAAGTCTAGAACTCTTCTGTTGGTTCCAGCAAGATCTACCATTTACAAGTGAATGCCATAATGCCAGGAGAAGTTTCTGTGAATGCCCCAGGAGTGGGGGAGAGAGCCTGAATGAGGGGAGCTGGTAATCTTAACTAATTCCATTTGGTTCCCACATCACAGGAGGTAGATGGTATTCCTCTTAAGAGCAGAGCTATCTCCAGGCATTAAGAAGATCACTATCATTACTTTTTACAGGCACCTCTCGAATCTTCTCAATTAGGAAAATGATTTCTTCCACTTGCTGTCTATGTCATGAAAAAATGGATTTTCACAAGGCTTCTCACCAAAATTCCTGCCTTTAGAACACATTCAAATCCTGAATCTAAAAACTAGACCCTTCCTTATTGAAATTTATTATTATGACAATGCTTATTATTGGGTGGCACAGGGAATAGAGAATTGGCTTTTGGAGTCAGGCAGACATGGTTTAATATCCTATCTCTGACACATACTGGCTGTGTGACCTAAGGCAAGTCATGCAACATCTCAGTGTTTTAGGCAGTTCTGAAAGGGGTACTTAACCTGGGCCCTAGAAACTTGTTTATTTTTAAAAATATAGTTTGATATCTATATTTCAGTATGTTGGTTTCCTTCTTAACCTTGTATAATTTATGTACGCATTTAAAAACATTATTCCGATGCCGTAGGCATCACCTGAATGCACAAGGGCTCCGTCACGCAACAAAAGGCTAAGAAGTTCTGCTCTAAGACAGAACAGGTGCTGATCTGCACGGGTAGAGGAAGCATCCTCAGTAGGAGTTCCCCATGCCAGTGAAATGACAGCTTCAGATCAAATTATCACCACCACCCACATCATCATCATATCCCCGCCGTTGTCATTGGTACTATCACTGTTATCACCACCACCACCATCATCATCGTCATCGTTGTTGTTGTCGTCGTCATCGCTATCGTAATCATCATTATCATCAGGCTTGCAATTTCACCTGTGTAGGAAAGTCCTGGTATGGCAGCTTCCTTCACTTATGCAGACCAGCAACATGTAATCTTTGAGAGCAGCTGACTGAAGCAATGAGAGATTAAACCACATGCTTAATCTCACACGTAGCACTAAGAATGAATGAATGAAGAAGAGAGAGAGAGAATGGAGAGAAGAGAGAGAGGGTGTGAGGGACAAAGAGAGACAGAGAGACAGACAGAGACAGACAGACATAGGTGGGGGGGGGAGAGAGAGAGGGAGAGATATTCAAACTTATTTTCTAATAAAAGGAGACCAAAAAAAAGAACTGGAAAGGGTGGGTTGAGGGTACCCATGTGGGGCATGACATTGGACAGTATGTTGAATTGGGAGTAAAGTGAATGTGGCCAAAACCTCCTCAGGGACCAATCAGGAGAGGAGGACTCAGAGTAGACTGATGTCACAAGGCTGCTGGAAAGGAGTTGGAGAAGTCTGGAGAGGGAGTTGAACTGGGAGAATGAATGAATGACAAACCAGGAACTTGCTGATCAGGAGAGTAGGCAGAGGGGTGTTGAGGTACAGTGAGGCATTTAGTGAGGATCTAGGCAATGTGACAGAGGCCTTTACTATTTTGTGACTACTAGTGTAACACTCAGAAGTCTCCCCTACATGACTGACCCACTTCCTTTCCAAGGCTTACATTTTCTGGGTAATATACTTAATGACATTTCTTACTTGTGTGTCATAGTTAGTATCACAAAGCACTTTATTTATATGAGAAGTGATAGAGAATTCATTACCAACTAGAGGGTTCCAGAATCTTGGAAATGGAAGAAAGCTCAGAGGTTATCTAGTTTGATGCATGACTGAACACAAATCCCTTCTACTGCAGACCTAGCAAGTGGTCATTCAAGTTGTGTTTCAAGCTCCCCAATGAACGAGAACTCTTAGCCTCTGAAGGCAGCTCCCATTCAGCTACTGACACATTTGCCTATTTTCTCATCTCTATAAAACCCTCACAAGCATGACCTATATATATGTCGAATGAATTCCTGGTGAAGATTTAAGAAGAGAGCCCTTCCAGTTCTATATTCCACAATCTTATGTGGTTTCCAGAAATGTCTATGTTTATCACTAACAATATTTAAGGTTTGTGAGGCAGTTTGCATAAATGATCTCTTTTCATCTTTACAATAATCTAGCGAGGTGGACAGTGGAAGCACTGTTATCTCCACTTTACAGGTGAGAAAACTGAGGCTTCGAGAAGGGAAATAAATAGCTTGCAAAAACCACACTGCTATAAATTACTGGCACAACCCAACCCTGATTAGCAAGAGCTGTTATTTTATACTTGGCAAACTCAAATTGATTTTGGCTGCATTGGCTAAAGTATGTTCAGAGAGTGACTGGCTAGCTCACATTGCAGAAATCTAGGAAATTTGCAACCTGGCCCCTTCCTGTGCTTCCAGAGGCCCTTTCTCTCTTCTACGTCCTTTCTGATCCAGCAGCACCTAACTTGTGTTGCTAATCCTTGAACCTGACCTGCCAGCTCCTGATGATGGGCATTTGGAGCAGCTGTGCTCCATGTCTTGGATGCCCTCCCCCCTCACCTCCACTGCAGGCTTCCTTCTACACTCAGCTCAGATCCCACCTTTCATGGGAGGACTTTCCCAGATGCCCACCTGCTGGTGCCTTCCCCTCAGATGACTGTCCATCTAATCTATAGGGAGCTTACATGCTTTCAATCTCCTTTCTCCTGGCCTTTGTTATGTCTTCTAATGAGGAGTAAAGGAGCCTAACTGGGATTTGTGCCTCCTGGTTCATCTCTAGATGAAGGGTGGAAGACCAAACATCCCAGAAGGACAAAAGACAAGCATAGGTCTGATCTGAGGGCTGTCATATCACAGTGTCACGGCTGCTTACAATGGTGTCCTTCCCTGGGAAGGAGGAGGGAGGATCTCCTGAATTATCAGGATCTTGGTCAAAGAGAATAGCTTTGATTGCACTTAGTTTATCTTTTATGCATGTTTTCCCCCTATCTCTCCTCCTCTTCCTCCTCTTTCTCTATCTCTTTGTCTCTGTCTCTCCCCTCCTCTTTCTCTCTCCCTTTCTCTGTCTCTCTGTGTCTCTGTCTCTGGCTATGTCTTTTTCTCTCTCTCTTGCCACTGTGTAGATTAAGAATGTTCTTGCTAATATGTAATATCCATAATCTAACGAGATGCCAAGGGCAGAGGCCAGCAGGACTATCCCCTGCCTTGTTCTGGAGAGACACGATAGTATTTTTGTGTCAGATCCCAGTTCTGCAGGGTTTTAATTGCAATAGAAAAGCACCCTTTTGATTGTGAAATGATGGGCAATTAAATTCACTGTTGGTGGATCTATGATTGGTCCAACCATTATGGAAAGTAATTTGGAATTGTTATGCTAACAGACTGACTAAAATATCCATACCTTTTTCCCCCAGAGACCCCACTATTAGCATATAACCCAGTGAGGTCAATGACATAAAAGACAGCCCCATAGACACCAAAATATTTACAGTAGCATTTCTTTTGTAGTAGCTAAGAGCTGGAAACAAAGTAGATGCCCATCAACTAAGGAAAAGCAAAAGAAATTATGGTTCATGAATATAATGGGATAATTGTTCTGCTGTAAGAAACGGTGAATACAGAGAAACATGGGAAAGCATAGGGCCTGACGGAAAGTGAAGTACAAAAGGTCACAAAAAGAATATACAAGATGGCTGTAAAAATGTAGATGGAAAGAGCAATAGAAACAAAACAATTAAAACTAAATCATGTGACATTATAATCACCAAATGGGCCCCAAAGAGGAAACAGCTCTCCTTGCTTCTTTGCCTTGGTGCGAGAGCTATGGGGGCAGATGTTGGATATATCGGTGTTTTACCAGACTTTTCAATATTTCTTTTAATTTTTATTGAACTGTTTTCCCCCCTTCCTTTTTATTCCTTGTTATGATGAATTGTTCTTTGGGAAGGGGAGAAGGAAAAGGACTAACTGGAAAATATAAAAGTTTCTCAAATATACAAATACATACACACACATGTATCTGCTGGGTAGAAACAGACAGATAGATAAAAGAAAGTAAGATAGATAAATAGATGATAGATACAATGACCCCACTGCTAATGCGCCCACCCCTTTTGCTTAGGTTACTCTTCCTTATTTCTCTTAGCCCAGTGTGATGTGGGAGCATACCTTGATCTCCCACCTGTGGTCCCTTTGTTTCATCTATAACTCGATGCCTTTTTGGTCCAAGTTCTTTTCTTACTCCTATTTTACTAAAACTCAAATACACAATAAGAAAAGTTGGCCCAAGTTTCAGCGTATCGCATCTCCCAGAAGGTGTGTTGGTGGGTGGGGGCACGTCTTCCTGTCTGGTGTCTATTAGAGTCTCTTTCAATGCCCTGATCAGGGGAGTTAACCCTAGTGGTGGTTTACAAATATGCACCATCAGCAGAGAGCTTTGGTCACATGAAGGAGACATTCAGGGTGAAAAGCTTTCTCCCTTTTTATTGGGAGGTAGCCTTAATTAAACAGGCACTTAGACATACTTCATCTGTGACCATCTGGAGATGGAGAAAGTAAATGGTCAAGCTGGCTCCTTGAGTTGTTGAGAGGTCAGTGAGGAGAAGACTGGCCCACCCAGCAGATACTTAGGGAGGTTTCCTCTCATGGACTGAGGGCCCCTGCCCACACGATGGCTCGAGGATCCTCCACATGAGTGAGGCCATAGAGAATGATGAAAAGTTTTATAGGACTCATACTTGGGAAGGCCAGGGCTCACATCTCCCCTCAGACACGACTCATGTGACCAGAAGCAAATGACTTAGTCTCTGAGACTTAGTTTCCTCATCTGTAAAAGAGGATGGCAGTAATAGGGACAGCATTTCATCTGCAACAGGCTTATCGCAAGACTCAAAGGGGATGAGGTATATTAAGCATCTTGCAGACTTCAAAGCCCTGTGTAAAAGCCATTTATTGTTGTTGACATCCTGTCTTCTTCTTCATACTGTCTCTTGGGTGGCAGGTGGGGGGGTTGTTTTGTTTTCTAAAGCTCTGGCAGACTCTCAGGTTTTCACCCAGTTGTCTCATTTCATCTCACTTCTCCTTCCTCTATCAGAGAAACCTGGGTAGCCATGGGACTCTGGTGTTCTTCTGTCCAAGGCAGGAGCCGACGGGAAAGGGATTCCAATGGAAACCCTAGAGACCTTATATAAATGGGGCTTTGTTACTGTCATCCCAATGATCTCATTCTCATTGTTCCTAACCGAGTGCAGTTAAACATGCTATGAGGACAATCCTAACATGACGCTATTTGAAAGAAGAGTCTTTTGTTTTTGTTTTAGGATGGAGGGTCATATTTGTAGGCAGTAGGAAAGCAGCTAGTAGATAGGGAGGGAGGGAGGGAGAGAGAGAGAGAGAGAGAGAGAGACAGAGAGAGACAGAGAGAGAGACAGAGAGACAGAGAGACAGACAGAGAGAGAAAGAGAGAGGGAGAGAGATAGAGACAGAAGGACAGAGACAGAGACAGAGAGAGACAGAGACAGAGACAGAAAGACAGACTGAGACAGAGAGAGACAGACAGAGATAGAGACAGAGAGAGACAGAGATAGGCAGAGACACAGACAGGCAGAGATACAGACAGAGAGGAAAGAGAGAGAGACAGGGAGAGACAGAGACAGAGAGTGTATAACAGTGGGGTCAGTCTGCTGGAGAGGACAGGAACTCCAATAGCAGAAGTAGAAAGGACAGCTAGGATGGCATGTATCTCATCTTGTTTCCATAGGATTTTGGTCTTTACTGAGTGTCTTTATTTTGAAAACTTTTCATCCACCAAAACTGAGGGATACTGAGGATGGCACCATGGGTCAAAGACT
This sequence comes from Trichosurus vulpecula, assembly GCF_011100635.1. Taxonomy (NCBI): domain Eukaryota; kingdom Metazoa; phylum Chordata; class Mammalia; order Diprotodontia; family Phalangeridae; genus Trichosurus; species Trichosurus vulpecula. Next base: position 8,256,649 of record NC_050576.1, on the reverse strand, counting down.
TTATGGATCACTCTTTTGTCTGGGTAAATGCAGGCAAAACTTCAGTCCTTGACAATGCTATGGTATCACCATAGTTTTCTTGCTTGCCATCTCCAGGACATGCTGAGGTCTCTCCTTGTAGCATAGGGTTTCACTGTCTGTCAGTCCACAAAAAGTGGCAAGTTTCTGGTACATGCTTCTAGTCACTAGGTTCTATCTTGCTGGGACTGAGGAGGTTCTCATTTTGTTGTTACAGCTTGCCATGATGTGTTGCTCAATTTCTACCATTTTGTGTATTTATTGTATTATCATTATCAGCTACAATGATAATAATGCAATGAATTCCTCATTTAATAAGTGATCTCAATCTTTTCAAGTCACAATATTAACTTCTCAAAAACCATGTTGATAACCAAAGCCCTTGAAGAGAGCCGTGCCCAAGGTTTTATACCTTTAGAAAAGCGACCTGCCTTTATTAGCATTATATGAGCAGTTAAGGAGATAGCTCCAGGATCTCCCAACCTTGCTTCCACCCTGGTATTCTCAGCAGATCAGTTCACTTTTTAGAGATTCCAGACCATCAGGCCTGGGCTGTCTTGCTTCCCCCTCTTTTGGTCATAAACCTGAACTGTGACTATACCTACTCTTTCTTCCCTTCCTCCCTTCTCAGGCAATGGCATCTGTGTCATGACTAATGACTCCTGCTAAGCTGTTGATTTTTCCCCCTCTATCTCCATCACCAGACCTTGCTTTATCAATTGTCCATCCCCTTGTCCCCATCCCCTTCTCTGTCTTCTTGAATCTTCAGAGTCTCCTTTTATACTTATGCCTTCCCTTCTGAGGACAAATCAGCTAAGTCATGCTTCCTGTAGTCTCTGAAGAATTCCCTTGACTTTGATACCTCTTCAAGTTGTCATTTCATCTCACTTTACTTTCTTTGTAAAACTGCTTAAAAGAAAGCCAGTATGGCATGGTGGAGAGCACTGGCTTTAGGATGACAGGACATGGGTTCAAATCCTGCCTCTCTCACCAACTGGGTGATTCACATAACCTTTAGGGCCCTTGGCTGGGTTCTCCCAATTCCCTAACTATAATGTGAAGCAAACCCCCGGGTCTCAGTTTTCTCATTGCTGTCTCTACTGTTCAACACTCACTTATTCCTCAAGTTGATTCACTCTTGCTTCCGGTCACACTTTATTGAAACTATCTCAGAAGTCACTGATATGTAGTGCAATCCAATGGCCTTTCCTCACTCTCCAGTATTTTGAGTCTCTCTTTGCTACTAGGCTGTGTGGTATAGTGGAATGTGTCCTAACTTTGAGGTTAGCGGACTTAGCTTCAAATCCTGACTTTGTCCTCTACTGCTCAGGAGACCATGGGCAAATCACCTGAACTCTACTGGCCTTAGGTTGGTTGGTTTGTTTGTTTTTTTTTCTATAAGATGAAGGGACCAGGTGGAATTTATCCCAGGAATGCAGGGCTGGCTCAATATTAGCAAAACTATCAATATAACTAACCAAATCAATAACAAAACCAACATAAATCATATGATTATCTCAATAGAGACAGGAAAAAACTTTTAACAAAATACAGCACCCATTCCTATTAAAAATACCAGAAAGCATAGCAATAAATGGATATTTCCTTAAAATGATAAGTAGTAGTTATCTAAAACAGCAGCAAGCACTATCTGTCATGAGGATTAGTGAGAAGAACTTCCCAGAAATATTAGGGGTGAAGCAAGGATCCCATTACCATCACTATTATTCAATATTGTACTAGAAGTGTTAGCTATAGCAATAAGAAAAGGAAAAAAATTGAAGGAATTAGAATAGGCAATGAGGAAACAAAACTATTACTCTTTGTCCTTGATGTGATGGTAAACTTAGAGAATTCTAGAGAATCAACCAAACAACTAGTGGAAATAATGAACAACTTTAGCAAAGTTGTGGGATATAAACTAAACCCACATAAGTCACCAGTATTTCTATATATTGTCAACAAAGTCCAGTAGCAAGAGAAAGAGAAATTCCATTTAAAATAACTGTAGATAATATAAAATACTTGTCAAGACAAACCCAGAAACTATATGAACACAATGACAAAATACTTTTCAAACAAATAAAGTCAATTCTAAACAACTGGAAAAATATCAATTGCTCTTGGGCAGGCAGGGCCAATATAATAAAAATGACAATTCCACCAAAATTAATCTACTTATTCAGTGCCATGGCAATCAAACTACCAAAAATTATTTTCTACAGCTAGAAAAAAATCACTAAATTCATTTGGATGAACAAAAACTCAAGAATTAATTTTTAAAAATGTGAAGGAAGGTGGCAAAGTCATGTGAAGTCATATCAGATCTCCAACTGTATTATAAAGTGGTGAATATCAAAACAATCTGTTACTGGCTAAGAAATAGAGAAGTGGATTAGTGGAATAGATTAGGTACACAAAACACAATAGTAAATTACCATAGTAATTTAGTGTTTGATAAACCCAAATATCTAAACTTTTTGGGCAAGAAGTCACTATTAGACAAAAAACTACCAGGAAAACTAGAGAACAGTAAGATAGAAACTAGGTACAGACCAATAGCTCACACCATGTATGAAAAGGAGGTCAAGATGGGTATATGATTTATACACAAAGCCTAATATCATAAGCAAATTAGTCGAGTATGAAATAGCTTATCTGTCAGATCTATGGACAAGAGAAGAATTTAGGATCAAACAAGAGACAGAGAGCATTACAAGATATAAATGGACAATTTTAATTATATTAAATTTAAAAGTTTTTACACAAACAAAACCAATGTAACTAAGATTAGAAGGGAAGCAGAAAGCTGAGAATTTTTTTAATGACTGTATCTCTGATAAAGGCCTCATTTCTCAAAAATATAGAGAGTGAAATTTATAAGAATATAAGCTATTTAACAATTGACAAATGGTCAAAGGATATGAACAGGCAGTTTTCAGAGGAAGAAATTAAAGATATCTATAGGCATATGAAAAAATGCTCTAAATCACTATTGATTAGAGAAATGCAAATCAGAACAAGTCTTAGGTATCACATCACACCTGTTTGATTGACTAATATGATAAAACAGGAAAATTATAAATGCTGGAGAAGATGTGTAAAAATTGGAACACTAATGCATTGTTGGTGGAGTTGTAAACTGATCCAATCATTCTGGAGAGTAATTTGCTCAAAAGGCTATAAAAATGTGCATACCCTTTGTCCCAGCAACACCACTTCTAGGGCTGTATCCCACAGAGATCATACAAATGGGAAAAGGACCCACATGAACAAAAATATTTATAGCAGCTGTTTTTGTGGTGGCAAAGAACTGGAAATGGAGGGGATGCCCATCAACTGGGGAATGGCTGAAAAAGTTGTGGTATATGAATGTAATGGAATAATATTGTGCTATAAGAAATAATGAGCAGGCGGATTTCAGGAAAACCTGGAAAGACTTATACGAACTGATGCTGAGTGAGGACAGCAGAACCAGGAGAACATTGTACACAGTTACAGCCACCCTGTGTGATGACTAACTTTGATAGACTTGGCTCTTCTCAGCAGTGCAAGATTCTAACACAACTCTAAAAGGCTCATGATGGAAAATGCTATCCACATCCCGAGAAAGAATTATGGAGCCTGAGTGCAGATCGAAGCGTACTATTTACTCTCTCTCTTTTTTGTTTTGTTTCGTTTCTTCTTTCTCATGGTTCATTCCATTGTTATAATTCTTCTTTGCAACATGACTAATGTGAAAATGTTTAATGTGAATGTATATGTAGAGACTATATCAGATTGCATGCTGTCTTGGGAAGGGGGAGGGGAGAGGGGGGAAGAAGATTTAAAACTCAAAAGCTTGTGGGACTGAATCTTGTAAACTTCAAGTAGATAAATAAATTAAAAGAAAACCAGTTCTCTTCTAGGCTTGGGAAATGGTTGGGTTTGGACTGGACTGGAGTGAGGGGCAGGAAGTTACACTGGTGTCATAGGTTGGGACTGGCCTTCAAGCATGGACACCATGCAGGCAACATCCCACGATGGCTCAGCAACTGAAGAAGCTGATGAGAAATGCTGGGCCAGCCCTGATGTGCCCGTTCTTTAAGAACTCCAGAAGAGTAGCAGGAGTTTTAAATCTCCCCTGACTTTATCTCCCTATCCCTGGCATGCTAACAGGCACTGGAAAAATATGTCTTCTTGCCATCCCTATAACTGTTTCTTTATCCTGATTTGTTTTCTCTCCACAAAAGTTATGTTTGGTCCTGAGTACTCATCATCTGTACAGTGGTTACATTAAAGGATTATCAATATGGGTAAGCCAGTGGCTATTTGAATACATAGAAGTTAATTAGAACAGGATTACCTTGGTTTAGTCACTCAGGAGCCCTATGGCTTATGGTTTTTTGGTTCATAATTCTTACATTTGTATAAATTTCCCAAAATTTGCCCTTGGACTAGGTGAGTCATTGTTTGAAACTCACCACATGCCTGCAGCTAAGCAACCTAAGACCTGATGAAAAAAGAGAGAGGGGGAGCCGAAGGGAAGACTTTGCCCAAAGCCAGGCCCTGTGGGGAGGGCCAGGCATTGTCCAGTATTGGGTCTGCGATATTCTGTTGGGAAGGGGAGCTCCCTTCAGCTGACCTCCACAATGACAACTGCTGTCTTTAAGCAGATCAGAGATTTAGAGCTGGAAGAAGCTGCTGAACTCTCATCCAACTCCCTCACTTTACACCACAGCCCTCATCCATTGCCTTCATCTCATAGACAAGAAAACTGAGGCTTAGAGAGCTCAAGTTGCCTAAATTCACACAGGTAATAGTGGGTAGTGGTAGATGGTCCCCAAGCACAGTAATCTTTCCATTTTACCATATTGTGGGATGCTTGAGTCTAAGGAGGACTGAGAAAAGGATACTGGATTTCAGTAAAGTAGTGCAAGAAGGAAGCAAACAAACTTTTCTGGAATGCCTACTGTGTGCCAGGCAGCCTCAAAACAACTCTGGGAGACAGGTGGGGTTATTATTACTATTTAACAGATGAGAAAACTGAAGCAAGTGACTTGCCCAGGATCTTATAGTCAGTGTCTGAAGTTGGGTTTGAATTCATGTCTTGTACATTCCAGGGCCAGGACTCTCTCCACTGCTCTACAGTGGCTTCTTCTGGTTGGAATGGAAGCTGGAGTGATTTGAATTGAGGAAGGAGTAGGTGCTGAGGAGGTAGAGACAGTGATGTCTCTAGGCTATTCATAGGATCATTGATTTGAAGATGGAAAGTCCTTCAGAGGCTGATCTAGCCCAGGGCCCTCTTTTTGCAGATGATGAAGACAAGATCTTGAGAGCTTAAGCAATCTGCCCAAGGTCTTACTTGTAGCAGGTGGTTAGAGCTTGGATCCAGAGAATCAGGGAGTAAGGGATTGAGAGCTGGGAAGGATATTGGAAGCCATCCAGATGACTTCAAGGAAGGTCAATGCCTTCATTTAGAGATGAGGAAGACGAGTTTGACATATATAGGTCTAGACCTGGGTGAAACCTCAAGAGGCCATGTAGTCCAACCCCTTCATTCTACAGATGAGGGAACTAAGAACCAGGGAAGCTGGGCTTTGGTTTCTTTGGATAGATCGAGAGTTGAAAGGTGTCTCTGATGCCATCTATTCCTATCACTTAATTTGGCAGTTGAATATCTGAGTTCCCTTGCAACAGGGGGGAATCACAGCACTATCTAAGTGAGACTCCTTAGTATTTCCAGATTATATAGTACACAATCCCGCTCCTATGACTTTGTTCTGGTTATTCCCTTTGCTTGGATCTCCTTCTCCATATCTTCCCCATACCAATCAATCAGTCACTCGACAACCATTTACAAAGAACACACTGTGTGTCCAGACCCTGGGATAGCTGTTGGGACACAAATGCAACAGTCCCAGCCTTCACCTTCAAAGTGATTCCAATGCTTCCTACTGTAGGCATCTTGTCTGATCTCTTCTATCTTGAAGTGGTCTCTCACCACCCTGCATGTTAACAGCTCTTTGCAGGCAGCTGTTATGCATTTGTAATGTTCCACTTTTGCATTATATTTGTCTGTGTACATAGTTCATAGGTAATAGCTTAAGAGCCAGAAGGGACTCTGGTGTACCTAGTCCAACCCCCATATTTTAGAGCAGAGGAAACAGGGTCCCCAAATCCCTTTTCGATTGGAGACAACTTGAGGACAATCATCATGTGTTATTGACCTCACTACTCCCCCACTGCCCTTAGCCCAGTACCCTGCACACAGTTGGTTCTTTATAAATATTGGCTGAATGCATGAGTTTTAATTAACATTCTGAAGATTTGTTTTTATCTCTTAGGACTGTAGGGGAGAACATTTATTTAAAATTTTAATGCTTTTGTGTTTGGAAATGGCCACTGGGGGAGTTAACTAGAGCTTTCTACTTTCTGTAAAAATGAGAAAATTGTAAATCATCTTTAGCATGAAATCTACCCAGCAATGTGGATGAAAATTTTGGAAAATTCACGAAAACCCTGGAAGCTCCAAAGACCTTGGAAAATAGTTTGAAAATAGGAAAAGCCCCGTGGCTGATGAGTTTGCTTAATATGTAAGTCTCCCTTTTGGCCCTGGTGGTTGGGAAAGGGGCAGATTGTTCTGTACTAGTACCATAGAACTCACTGATAGCAGCTCACTCTCCATGGGGGACAATCTGCTTCTTTTCACACCAGCTCAGCCCCCAAATATTCTCCCCCTTTTGGTGTTTGGTGGAAGTCAAATGACTTGCTTACAGTCATGCAATCAGTAAGTGTTGGATCTGAGACTGGAGAGCTGGCTTCTGCCTCTGATGCTCCAAGAACAGACTCTCTGGTACACTCCAACCTCTCAGAAGATGCCATCAAATTCACATTTAAAAATGCCTTGTTGTGGACAAAGTACTTTGCCTACTGCTTCCTTGTGATGCTACTATCCCATTTTACAGATGAGGAAAATGATGCTATGAGAACTTAAGCTCCTTGGTCAAGGTTTCATGAAAGTGGTTGGACCTGCCCAGGCCCTCCCTGTCAGCAGTAGCTTCTCCTCTCCTTCAGATGGATGCTCTGAGCATTTTGTTCTGTGCCTCCATGGTTTACTCACCATCTCTATTTTTTATCCTGTTTATTTGGGGAACAAGGCTTCTTTCCCCTAGACTCTCATTTTTTTTTGTCATTTCATGGTGGGTGGGCCTGTGACTCCCTCACTTTCTCCCCCCTCTCCATAGCCAGCCCAGCCCTAGTATTCTCTTCCTATGTAGAAGTGAGAACCCTGGGGCTCAGAGACGTTAAGTAATTTGACCAAAGTTATCTGGGGAGGGGGTGAAGACTGCTCTTGGAAGGGGGCTCTCTCCCCAGAAATTGCTCAGCCCCACCCCCCTGCATCAGGACAGGCTAGGGTTAGGGAACCATTGGAGTTTATTGATACGTCAGACCTGAGCTTTAGCAGCTGAGTAGAGGATGGACCAAAGTGGAGAAAAGACTTGGAGCAAAGAGACCAACCTGAATAGATCCAGGAGCTAGGGCAATGGTCCAGGTGTGAGGTGGTGACCAGGATGGGGGCAATGGTAGAGGAGAGAAGGGGGGAATGTGGGAGGGATATTGGAAAGGTAACATCGACAAGACAATAGATTGGACATGGAGGGAGTGAGAGAGAGAGCGAAGAAAAGAGCATGGCACTAGGTTGTGAGCCTGGGGCATTGGGAGGGTGGTAATGCCCTCAAAAGTAATAGGGACACTTGTCAGAGAGCAGCATTTGAGGAGAAAGAGTGAACTCCATTTCGGACCTATCAATGGGACATCCAATTTGGGATGTCTAATAGCAAGCTGGAGATGTGGGTTTGGAAGTCAGGAGAGAGGTAAGCGCTGGAAAAGTTGATCGGAGAATCATCAGCATCAAGACGATCTTTGAATCCATAGGAGTTGATGAGATCATCAAGCAAAATAGTATAGGAGGAAAGGGCTCAGGACAGAGGCCTGTAGGGCACCCACATTTAGCAGGTGTGATCTGGATGAAGATCCAGCAAAGAAGGCTGAGAAGGAGCAATCAGTCAAGTAAGAGGAGATTCAGAATGGAGGAGCATCACACGAACCTTGAGAGAAGAGGGTATAAAACAGAAGGTGGTGACAGACGGTGTGGTGTCTAAGGCTCCAGAGAGGTCAAGGAGAATGACCATTGACAAGAGGCCATTGGATCAGGCCACCAAGAGATCACTGATAACTTCGGAAAGAGAAACTTCTTTGAACATTCTGTGAATGTTGATGAAGTCAGAAGCACATCCTGTAGACAGTTAAGAAGATAGAGAGAGGAAAGGCCCTCCAGGTATGTTTTATAGCTGGCCTCCTCCAGAAGTTTAGCCACAAAAGAGAGGAGACATACAGGACGATAGCTAGAGGGGATGATGGATGAAGTGAGCATTTTTGAGGCTGGGGGAGGCGTGGGCATGTTTGTAGGCAGTAGGGGTGAGCGGGGCTGACAGAGGAGACATTCTCCTGGAGGAGGCAGGATGGAATGGCAGTGCCCGAGCACGTAAAGGGGCTTGCCTCGGCGAGAAGCACCGCTTCATCACAGGGTGATGACAGGGCTGAAGGAGGAGCGAGTGACAGAAGGCATCTCGGTGTCCTGAGGTGAGGAGGAGGGGAGAAGCAGCTTTCGGCTAGGGGCCTTATGTTTTTTTTCAATGAAACACGAGTCAAGGTTTTCATCTGAGAGGATACAGGGAGGGGGAGCCATGAGAACTTCGAGGAGAAACGAAAAGGTTTAGAAAAGCTTCTGGGGTGAGTGGGAGAGTGACTCAGGGAGGGAGATGCAGGGCTGCCATGCCATGGTGAGGGCCCAGGCGATACTAGGTAACATAACAACTGGGCCATTGACTCCAGTAGGATATATCTGAGAATATTCGGCTTCCCCAGAAATGAGCTTTGAAACTGAAGACAGGGAGGTGGCCCAATGGACGCAGCACTGAAATTGTTCAAAAGACATGAATTCAAATCCTGCTCCAGCTACCACCGTGTGATCCTGGGAACATCGCTTAACCTCTCTGTGTTTCATTTTCCTCATTTGTAAAATGGGGGTAATTATAGCATTGACCTTGCAGGGCTGTTACGAAGATCAGATGAGACCACACGCGCGAAATTCCTTTTCCTGACCTGAAAACGCTGGATAGTGCTCGCTGTTAACACTCGGAGTGGGAGGAGGCGTCAGTGGCCATGTCGCCCCAATGGTGCCTGCAAAGGAAACCTCCCTATAACGCTTCTGACGAGCGGTCACCCACCTCCGCTCGGGCCTCTGCGCTCTGGTGCCTGCAGCCTCACAACCACCAATGGCTTCTGCTTTCGTTCCCCCTTCCTTTGGTTTGGGGTGGACCCATGACTCCATCAGGAGAGGCCAATGCAGGGGCGAGGCTTGGTATTTTGCATGACGGAGGGAAAACCAGAAAGAACTGCCGAAATATTTGCAAAAGTCAACCACGCGCCGGCTGTTTTACGTTAATACATTTCCCACTTTATTGTAAAAAGCGGATTCTTTTTGTGGTTAACACCGATAACTTCAGTATCATCCACAATAAGCAGCAAAGAAGAGAACTGAGTACCCAAGCTCTCCACTAGGTGTCACCCTTGGGCTTCCTGACCACTTGCACAATGTACATTTCAGTTGGAAAGGACCATGAATATTCAGGAGGAGATATACTGAGATGTAAAATAGCAGGTGTAGCAAATATGTGGTGAGGATATATTTAATGGGTGAAAGATTCAATATTCCATCTACTGAGCAAACAACTGTATATAAAAGCCCATCTGTAGCTTTTTAAAAAATCTATGTCGACTTAAAAAAATCAATTTATCTTAAAATACCAGGATCCTTCTTCTTCTTCACTTTTTTTCTTAAGGTAAGAAATAGCTTAATACAATTAAGTGACAAAATGGACTAAAATCAGTGACAAAAATGTAAATATTTGAGTAACTTTTAGGTGTCATTTGTATAAATTTAAACAGTGATAATGTAGCTCCTTCATCTCTGGGAACCTAGTTCTCAGTCATACTGTTTTAGGTGGCATCCTGTGAATGTGAGTGTGTGTGTGTGTGTGTGTGTGTGTGTGTGTGTGCATTTGTAAGGGTTTTCGCCTTGGCTTTTTTTTTTGCCTAGAATGCATCCCTTCCTCACCTTCTTAGAATCTGTTATCTCTCTTAAGACTCAAGTACTACCTTCAGCATGAGGTGTTTCTTGATGCCCCACCCCACCAGCTGCTATTGCCTTTCCTCACAAACTGCCTTGTATCTAATTTGTATGTAACTATAGATACAAATCCAGGTGTATGTGTGTACATATATGTATAAATCTGTGTATATGTATAGGTGTGTGTACATGTAGAACTCTCTCAATATGCACATCTCTCTCCCTCTCTCTCCTTCCCTCCCTCTCTCTCCATCTCTTTCTCTTCCTCTCTCCCTCTCTCTCTCTCTCTCTCTATCCCTATATATCCCCATACAGATATCCCATCATGTGTATATATGTATAAATGTTCACACACACAAGCATATACATGCATATCTATCACATACATCTTTCATAGGAATATATTCTATCATATATACATACACATTATATGTATATATACACACACATACATACACACACACACATACACACATACATGCATATTCTCTCATGGAAGGTAAGCTCCTTGAAGGCCCCTTCATCTTTTCTTCCACTTTTGTCTTTGTGTCCCTATTATCTAATAAAGTGCCTGGTGCATCGTCAGTGGTTAGTACATGTTTGCCAATATTAGGATTCCATTTCCTTTGGAATATATTGGTGTTATTTCTGCTGAAAATTCATAGCCATGTGATCTCGGGGATGTCACATCTCCTAAGTCTCAGCTTCTTCATCTAGAGATGAAAAGGATAAGCTAGATGTCCCCTGAGGGCGGTAACATGGTGCAATGAGAAGAGACGAGGTAATTGGAGCCAGGGCACTTGAGTTCAAATCCTCGTTCTGCCTTTTGCTATCTATGTGGTCCTGAGGAATTCTCTTCATCCCTCCGGGCCTCAGTTTCCTCATCTGTAATATGAGGGGATCAGACTAGATGGCTCTCATGTCTCTTTGAGCTCTCAGTCTGCCCATCTGCAATTCCTGCCAGCTCTAGCCCTGTATTCCTATGTACTCGGGTGAAGCAAAAAAGAACAGCTAATTGATACTAGCCCGGCAGCCAGGGGTGTCTTTCAGGCCTAGTAAGACTAGGGTCTGATCCGGGAGCTCTAGCTTCACTCTTCAAACTTCTAAGTCCCCAGGCTGGTGGCCGTGTTCTGTGGCTTGTCTGTGCCGGACAGCCAATCTTGTGTCAAACAGAAAAGGATTTTAATAAGACATCTGTATCTCCTCAAGGGCAGAGTACGGCAGGTCTCAGGTAGAGCCAGCCTTTGGCCGCTCTCTCTCAGTATTATATGTGAACTTGTTTCTGTTGTTAGCACCCTGCTGTGATCTCTAGCAGGTGGAAGATTTCCTACTTCCAAAAGGTCACCAGCCACCAACCCACTAATCTAGTTATCAGCACCTCTAATCCAAGGGATAGCAACTCTCAAGAGAGGGAGCGTGAGGTAAGACAGAATGGGCCCTTTGTGTGTGTGTGCGTGCGTGTGCGTGTGCGTGTGCGTGTGTGTGTGTGTGTGTGTGTGTGTGTGTGTGTGCAGCACTGCCTGGATCATTGATATAAAGGGTGTGTGTGTGTGTGTGTATGTGTGTTCAACATCCCCCACCTCATTCTCCTCATGGAAAACCCAGGCTTTGTATGATTTGGACCTCTTATCAGAGCTGAGAACAGGGTCTTAGGAACAGCAGTTGCCTGAGAACAAACTAGACACAGTGATGAAAGGAAGCTCAGGAACCTTCAAGGGTATCACTGCCCAGCACAGTACCTGGTACACAGTAGGTACTCCATAAATGTGAAATCACTCTTATTGAGTAGTCCTGGGGAGAGCCAGGACAGAGCTACAACCAGGAGAAATTTCATTAGGAAACAGGATAGAAGGGCTGTGCAGGAATGAAGAGTAGGGAATGAGCCCCTCTGCCCATGCTGGCTCTGTGTGGGGCCTACTTTCCTCATGGACTCTGTGTCTAATTGTGACACAGTGAGCTTATACTTTTTGGGAGGGTGGCAGTATTATTTCTGCAACAACTGCCTATGCCATACCTGCTTAGTAAATTTGAAAAGCTTTTTTGGAAGCTCATTAACTTAGGGGGCGAGTTAATCATCAAAGAAGAGCCCGGAATATAGGGACTCATACCTGACAGTGCTAAAACCCCCAGCCCCTCAGGCTGACTTCCAGAACCCTGAAGGGAGGAGTAGTCAGCTGCCTTCTGGGCTCCCGGAAAGAAAGCTTATTTATGTGGAGTTCATTTCTTAGGTCTTTGTTTACTTCTTGAGTGTAAGAAGTCAGTCAAAAGAAAAATTCCAATCATTTACCCAAGCCTACCTCACTAGTCTTTGGGCTCTGATACTTATCACCTTTGTGACTTGGAAACTGGAAGACCTGAATAGTCGCTTACTAGCTGTGCAATCCTGGGCAAGTCACAACCCTCTGGGCCTCAGTTTTCTCATCTGGAAAATGAGAATGTTGGATCCAGTGACCCGGGAGGACCCTTCCAGCTCTAAATCGATCTTATTGCCTGGTTTCTTTGAGTCTCTGTTTTATCACTTATAGAATGAGGGAGTCGGATTAGATGGCCTGAAGTTCCTTCTAGTTAGAAATATCCGGTCCAACGATTCCGATATATAAAGATCATGACTTAGTGATTAACAGGCAGGAAAATTTCCGTTGCAGGTCAGATCGAGGGGGCAGGCTGGGCCGAGGCAGACTCTATCCTCGGTCCCTTGGTCCTTCTTATGTTTTCTGAGATTAGGAAGGCAATCAATGGCCTGGATCTATAATTTTGTCAGAATGGGAGCTCCCTTCACCAATGCAGATTGCAGTTTTTTAATAATCAATGTGCATTTATTAAGCACCCACCATGAGACAGGGGACAAGAATAAAAGCCAGCATTTCGAGAGCCTTTCTCACAGTTTGCACAGATCTTTACAAACAGTATCTCAGCTTATTCTCCTCACAACCCTGGTGATTGGTTGCTATCCCTATTCCCATTTTACAGATGAGGGAAATGAGGCAGATAAAAGTTAAATGCCTTAACTGAGGCCACAGGGATAACCTCAGTGATAGATACAGAGAGGGAGAAATGAACCAGTCTCTGTCCTTAGTGGTCTTAAATTCTAGTAGGAGAGATAACCCATACACACATGAGTACATGCCGAGTACACAGGAAATAAATGCAAGGGAACTACCGAAGGGAAGGTACTGGAGGGTGATCAGTGAGAATCTGGTGTCAGCAAGAGCTGCATCCATGGGAATAATGAAAAGTTAAAAAGGATATGTGACTCTCACATGGTCACCAGGTTTATAAACTTGTGAGATCAAATAGAACAAATATAAAGCGTTTAGTTATTCTTGAAAGGCTAGGTAAATGCTAGCTATTATTTATTATCAAAGCTCAAAGGTGGAACCTGAACTCAGTCTTTCTTGACTCCAGGTGGAGGACTCTAACCACTACAACACTCTACCTCTCTGAGAAAGATGCCAACAGCGAGTGAAAAAATCTGAGCTTGGATGTATTAGCAGCTATCTCTGTGGGTGAGTTACCTGGCACACACATGCGATCCACTAGTAAAGTGGATGCTAGTTGGGTCATTGGATAAAAGAACACCTGAGAAGATGGCTATACTAAAATGGTAGATAAAGTGTACTCTTCCCTGCTCCCTGGCCAATGGCTGGGCACACGATTCCTCATCTCTTCCTATTCCGCCAAAGAAATTCATGTGTTAACAGTTTGAGCCTTCAAAATTTTCCATCCTGAGTCAAAGCTCTTTTAACCCACTCTATTTATGATTTTGCAACATATACAGAGATAAGGATTTACAAGGTAATAAAAATGTAAAGAGGGAGAGTACACTAACAACTAGGAGGTTCGAGAAAAATATTTAAGATCAGTAAAAAAAAGTGGGTCACACTGTATTTCTACTAACTATCATAACTCACGTAACTTGGGAAAAAGATATGTCTAAGTTATAAGATTACTCACTTCTTATGTATCTGCTAGTCTTTATCTGTTTGTGGACAAGGCAAAGTGGGTGTTAGGAGTCTTTAGAGATAGGTCTCAATCATGTTTAGCTATATAGTACACCCTGTGGGGGCACTTCCCCAACACACTAGTGCTTTAAGAACATGTCTGCCAAGAACATCTGACTATACTTCTCCTCAGAATTCAAGGGATCAACCTGAGGGGCTGGGCTGTCTAATACACTAGTTCCTGAGCCCCCACTGGTGTGCTCCCAATTATCAATTAGAATCTTTTTTTTTTTTTGGTGAGGCAATTGGGTTTAAGTGACTTGCCCAGGGTCATACAGCTAGTAAGTGTCAATGTCTGAGGCTGGATTTGAATTCAGGTCCTCTTGACTCCAGGGTCAGTGCTCTATCCACTGTACCACCTAGCTTCCCCTTTTTATGGGGATTTTTTTTTGTTTTTAGAAAAGATATTTATTGCGAAGATAGAACAAAAACAGTTGCTTAAAAAATTCCCCTAAACTACAGGCATATTCTTCCCTTGCATACAGAAGGTAGCATGGCATATGCTAGAAAATGCCTTGATGAAGGGGTACCTCCCTATTCATAGCCTTGGAAAGCCTTTTCTCTCTGGAGTTCTCGTGAGATTGCCTTTCTCTGCTGTGTTCAGAGGATAGTGACTTTCTAGAGTCCGTAGTCAACGCTTCTCTCTGTTACGAGGGGTTATGATCCCTGAAGCTTCTTGCTGGCTTGCTGACTTTCTACTTCCATTTGTACACGCTTTCTCTGTTATTGGCTACCATTGCTCTGGTGAACCTCCAGTGGTACCTCTGGCAACCACACAGAATGCTTCGAATGAATCTCTTGGTTACCTGGTCACACCAGTCTTGGAATATTCATTCGCCTAAGAAATAGAGGTGGCATGTGCTCATGGACACATGGTAGCCAGATAGAAGACTAAGCAGCCACCCTTCCCCCATCTGCCAGGTCCCAGCAGTTCTATGCCACTTGCTATTAGGAAGAAAAAGCCTGAGAGATCAGCCTCATCCCTTTTGTATGTAAACTCAGTCCCAGCTCAGCACTACTGGAAACATCTGTTCTGCTCTGTAGCTTATTAGAAGACTTTTCATCATTATCAACCCTTCAATCCATCATGGACAGAAACCAGCTCCTCAAAGTTCCCCATGTTGGACTTGAACTAGGAGAGAAGACCTGGTCATGCTTTGAATGACCCTCGAGAGGGAGGAGGTGGGCAAATCTGAGCATGTGCTAAGGACTTGGATCTCAGTGAGCCTAATATTTGCAGATTATAGATAATTATATAGAGTACGTGACAACCAAAAATCAGAATTTGATTGCTCTAATCTTTAAAAGAAGTTTAAAACAGTTTAATATATAAAAATTATGAGTATAATGAATTTAAAATACAGGTTTCCTTTAAGAAAAAGAAAATTTCCAACATCCTTCTGAAACCATATTTAAGTTACAGAACAGCCAAATTGTGGCAATCTTCACACAGAACTGACCACCATGTCATTTCTGTTCATTGATCACAAAATGGCCAATATGAAGTAGTACAGGATAGTGAAAAGGCCTGAGAAAAAGGACATGGGTTCCAGTCCCCTCTGGACTATTCATTAGCTTGACAAATCACTTCTCTCTGAGCCTTAGTTTACTGATCTGCAAAATGAAAGGGTTGAAATAAATAATATCTCACATCCCTTCTGTCTCTCATATTATATGAGTGTCAAACTTGAAGCTAGGAAGAACTGGATTTGGGTCCTGACTTGGACATTTAGTACTGAACTTGGAGTGAGGAAGATAGGCTCCTTTTCTGCCCTTGATACTGATTTGCTATGTGACCCTAGAAAAGTCACCCAATCTCTTTCCTTGTCCATGAAAAGGAGATCAGAATACCTGTAATAGCTCCCACTCAAGGTTATTATAAGGTTCAAATATGAAAAAATATTAACATATAAAACAAATGTCAGTTATAGTTATGATTATGGATTCTTATTACTGTTATTAAAATATTCTTATCTTGACTGATAGATTTCACTTGGAAATAGTTATGTGTCAAGTTACAGTCCAGCTATCATTCTTTTGTATTAATATTCTGAAAACTTCTGTATGAGTGGATAAAATTGCTGCTTAAAGGCAAATTAAAGTATTAGGATTTAAGTTCATCTTCAGTGAGCTCATTGACAGCATCCTTCGTACAGCCCGGTAGGAAACAGGGTGATAAAGATAATATATACCTTATCCTATTCCCATGTGATTTTGTTGTCCTTTGCTAGGTCTCTATTTTTTTGAAAGCTTTTCTTTCCATGCTACTTGGAGGTTACATATATTTGGAATGGCATCATCTGTTAAAAAATTAGTCTTAAGTTTTTATGGGTTAATGTTACATCTGAGTGATTGTGGGCATTAATAATGTCTGTGATAATGATCTGGTTCCAATAAAATTTATCATCTAAATTTTCTATGATACTTTAAGGTCTGTATTTGTAGTGTTTGTAGTATGAGGATTTATGTGCCAGTCTATGACATATAGGAAGCTTCTCAAATGTAATTTTAGTCAAGAGGTTATGATTGGCTGGTTATTTTGTGGGTGCTTAATTTTTACAACTTTTAGTGATATGTTGCACAGTTTCTAACTTTTTTTGCCCCATCTCTACTGACCACTAAGTCTGTAATTTCTGATGGTCATCACCTGATGCTGAATTACCGCCATAAATCTCTCTGTATCTACAGACAAATCTGTATAACTCAGGTATTTGCATTTGTCATCATCATCATCATCATCTCCTCCTTTCTCTTCCTCTCCTCCCTCATTCACCTCTCTTCCTCCTCCTCTTTCTCCTCCCCCTTTCTTGCTCAGCTTGGAAGTAAAGAGCGCCTCACTGGGTTCCATTCAGGTTCAGCTCTCTATCCAATGTGCCCCCTAGCTGCCTTAGGATGACAAGGATTATGCTTTGTAAATATTGAAGTTTTTGTTCTAGTACTTTCCATGTATATTCCAGTTTGTTTATAAAGGTCTAATCCATTTTCTATGCTAAGGATAAGGAGGGGAAAGAACAGTATATCACAAAGTAGAGGAATGCCATCCGGAGTGACAAACACAAGGACTTTGTATGCCCTGAGGGGCAGACGTGAGGTTTTTAAGAAACCCTGAAGCTATGGCTGACTGGGCTCTGATGATACCACCGATTGGGGTAATGCTATCATCAAAGAAAGACCCAAAGAAGTAAATTAGGTGGACACCTTCTGGCCCTGGTGTCTATTTTACTGTGCTGAAAGTATATATTGACTGGTAATTAATAAATGGGAACTGCTCTATCTTCTTCCCACTGACCTTTGACTTCAGGATGCCAATCAGTCCCTTAAGATACCTGTGTATATTACGCTTTCTCTTCAAGTTTTTCCTTAGCAGTTTTATACTCAGCATGTCTTCTATAGAGAAAACCAAAGTATGTGTAACTAACACCTTCACCCACTGGTTCAATCGGACCAATTAATGTTATTACTATTTGTTACAACAATCTGGCTAGCAGCTGTTGTGGGGGTGAAAGCCCAACACGAGCCCAACAGCAAGAATGCTGCCAGCACAGGTTCTTTTCATCTGCCTTACTAAAGAAAGCAATGTTAAGGGGTTAACAATCTTATTTCAATCCAACATACAAATGTCATTCACTTAGTTCAGGGGGAAAAGCCAGCACCCTGAACTTCAGAGCAAATACAAACAAATTACAAACATACATTATAAACAGACCAAATACAATTCATAGTTACCAAGAAGGCATCAACATCTGAGTTCATAAGCTGGAGGGCTCTTAACTACAGCTGCCCAGAGTCTCCACATCAACACTCCTCCGAGAGAGAGAGACCCCAGCAAATAGCTCTGTTCTCTCTTTTGATACAGTCTTTGGACGTCATCAAATGTCATTTGAGAGGCCAGAACTTAGGTGCCTACTATTGGCTCTGGTCTTAGCAACTCCCTTTAGGACTCCGAGGGCTTCACGCCTACATAGGCTTAGCTCCTGGTAATTAGGAGTTTGGGCCTGGGGCTTTGCACCTAGTAAGGCTCAATCAAAGACACTTAATTAATTTATCATTCTAAAACAGTAAAAAAAGTCCCAACTTAATTGCCATTACACTACTCCATGCATCTACAGTCAAATCGGCTCACTTTGGCTTTCTCTATCAATTTTCTTGACTGGTCTGAAAGATTGGAATTCTAATGTCACATGCAGAGAAGGCGATCCCCATGGTGGGATAGTTAATTTTTGCCAATCTTCTCACCTGGCAGTGGAAAAGAACTCTGGGTTTATAGTAAGAGTACCTGGGTGTTAAGTTCTGGTTCTCCCAATTATTATCTATGTGAGCTTAAGGAAGTTATTTAACCTCTATGGGTCTCAGTTTCTTCATCTGTGAAAAAGAAGGGATTTGATAAGATGGCTTCTGAGGTCCTTTGTCTTTAAACACGTGACAATATGAAATGCCATCCGTGCCAGAGCTTTGGTTTTGTTGTTATTTTGGCATTTTTCAGTTTTTGTTGGCATTTACTCTGGAATGTTTCTAGTTTCATTGGTGTTTTATTTGTCATTAACATGAGAGTAATCTGCACGTCTTTTAATCCTGGATTAGCCCCTTTTACTTTATTTTCCCCACAGACAGTCTGTCAAGGCTTCAAAAATATTAACTATGGATGGCTTTCTATACAGGCTGCCTGAGTGTCTGTATGAAGAAAATGTGAATATGTTCTAACAATATCAAGGCCTTTTGTTTGGAATTGAAAGGAAGAAGGGCAGCATTTTTTCCCTTAAACCTAGGTTTCCAAAAAATATTAAACTCAGCTTACAATCATTTATCATTTTTAGCCTGGTTTTTAGAAATAGTTCTTCTTTCATTTTTAATAACAAGAAATGTTTCCAACAAAATCTCTCTCTCTCTCTCTCTCCCTCTCTCTCTCTCTCCCCCTCTCTCTCCCCCTCTCTCTCCCTCTCCCTCTCTCCCTCTCTCCCGCCTCTGCCTCTTGATTTCTTCTTCCTCTCTTCTTTCCACTCTCTTTCAACTTTCCCCCTTTCTCTGTCTTTCTCTGTGTGTGTCTGTCTGTCTCCTGTTTCTGTCTCTGTTTGTTTCTCTCTCCTTGTTGAAAACAGGAGATAGAGCTCTCAAGAACAGCTCTGTGCTGTGGTAAATATCAACCAAGGTGTTATTTTCAAAACAATGAGACATTGCTCTATGACAGTAAGGCTGGAAGGAAAATACAAAGGCTTTAAGTATATACATGTCTGTGTGTGTGTGTGTGTGTGTGTGTGTGTGTGTGTGTGTGTGTGCATGTGTGTGTGTGTGTGTGTGTGTGTGTGTGTGTGTGTGTGTGTGTAGTCCAAAGGTGCTTGTAATTCACTGTTAACTTATAAAAATTCATGCTAGACCTTAAGCCATGCTGGTCTTACCTATAGGTAAGTATCCCTAGAGATTAATTTTCTCATGGAACTAATAGCAGAGACCTAAAATCTCTTACTTCCTGAAAAAAAGAGATGGATCTTTTGTCTCTTTTTGTATCCTCAGTGCTTGACCTGTGATTCTAGGCAAGTCCCCTTCATTCTCTGTCCTGGGAAACTCTCCAAGGCTGTAAGTTTCAAAGGCATTGTCGACCTGCCTTAGGGGAGGGAAGTATCCAACACCTCGGAAATATAGATTTAGATTTAGAGCTTAAAGACATCTCTGAAGTCACCTAGACCAAGCTCCTTGTGTTACAGAAGGGAAAACTGAGACCCAGAGGGGTTCACAAGATCTTAGATCAAGAGTTGGAAGGGCCATTATAAGTGATCTAGTCCAGCCTCCCCCATTGAGAAAACTGAGGCCCGGTGAAAAAGTGACTTGCCCAAGCTCACATAAATGGTAAGGGAGAGGCAGAATTTGAATCTGGGTCCTTCGACCCAGAGTTATTTCAGCTGCATCATGCTGCCTCACTAAAGCACTGCAGAGTAGAGGGTTCAAACTAATTAGTTTCCATGCAGATTATTCTACTGTGAAGCTGTCAGTGGGATTGGGTGAGACTGTTATTGGGGAGCTAATCCCTTGGGTACTTGTACCCCCAGGGCAAAGCTGTAGCTTCTCACTATGAGCTACCTCACAGCCCTGCTTTATTTTCTCCCCTTTTTAAACCATAAAAAGCCTCACCTCTGCTGTAGCCTTAGTCAAAGTCACAGGCTTTTATTCTGGGAAGGAATCTTCTAAGATCTCTGCCCTCCTTTTTATTTTAAATCAAAACAGCGAGGTCTTTTTTAAACATTTGACATTTTTTATATGACCACCACTGATTTTCAGTTTCTCTGGAAATTCATTCATTTCTCTTTGACCTATGAGTAACTGAGACTCTTTCATGGGGTCCACATTTTTCGTTATTATATTTTATTATCACACTTAATTATATTGTTAGTAGTATAAGACCTTATTTGACTTTTAAAAACTCCTCCCTTTTCCAATTATGTATGTATAATGGGTAGGTTGGATTTTCTTTATTTATTTCAACCCAAATAATATATCACAGCAGAGTGAATGTAATGGAAGTGGATACGAGAATTGAGCTATTTTCTGTTAAGTCAAACATTAAAGAGATTTGCAAAAAAATGTACAACAGTGTCATTCTTCTTGCTAATGGTTTTTGTTTTGGAAAAGTTATTTTAAAATAAAGTATTATTTATGTTAACATCAAATGGGTTTATTATTGTTATTTAAATGAATTGATAAGTAAACGTTTCCCAACTCTATCGGTGTTAAATGTTGGTAGACATGAAGAAAAGCTCTTTGGGTTCCTCAGGAATTGTTACCAATTTGAAGGGGTCCTGAGACCACAAAGTTTGTGACCTGCTGCTCAAAGGCATGGCTTTCTGGGATGGGATGGAAGGATGCATGCAGTGGAAATGGAGGTGGTGTGAAAAAAAAGACATCAATAAAAAAGAAAGAAAAGAGAAGCTGTATTCATGGGAGGACATTCTAGGAGATTGGCTTGGCATGGGAGTGTGCAGCATAGAATGAGGTTTTGAACCTGGAGCTCACTGACCTCCAAGGAGTCAGTGGAGAGATATAGGTAGTCTATGAAGTTGGAGATTTCATTAGAATTGGTTTCCTTCATGATCTTCTGCACATTCTTTTCTATTTTTAGAAGTGGTATTCTGAGAAGAGGTCTATAGGCTTTACCAGACTCCCATTGGGGTCTTTGACATAAACAAGGCTAAATACTCCTGATGTGAAGAGTTGGACTAAATGAAGAAACAGATGTGACTTATAGTCATTGGGATATATTAATGAATGGAGAGAAAGAAACAGTTTCCTCTGATGAAGAGTTTCAAATCCTGATCACAAGCCTGGCATAAATGAAATGATGTAGTAGCATAACCACAATGGCAGATCCTTGAGAGGGGTTGAGTCCTCAAGTCCCTCAATGCCAAAGTCCTGCTAGAGCTCACCCAAGCACTATCACAACACATCCATCATTGTATTAGGCTGGAATCCAGTCAGAAAATCTGGATGTCCCACCTTGTCCTAAGGCAATACTGGCAGAAGCTTTCTCCACAACACAAGATTTTGTGACTGGAACTTTATATGGATCACCACTCTATTTAGGTCTAGGTGTGATTGGGTCTTGTGTGTACTCTGAAAGGTTATGAAAATAAGACACTCTTTGTCTCTTTGGATGTTGCTCCTACACCCGGCCCCTCTGAGAGGAAAGAAAAAAGAAGCTCTCCAGTCCCCCCAAGGATTTTAACTCTTCCCTCATCCCCTCAGTCTTTATCCAAGCATTCAATAAATAAGCAAGTTCAGGTGGGTGGCCATCATGTTTCTATAATAGTAGTTTAAATAGCAATAATAACTGAAAATAAGCAATCACAGAATAACTTACCTAAAAACCAATTGCTTGGAACTTCAACCAAGAGGGGAAAAATTATCTTTTCTCCTTTCCACTCGTCCTCCTATGAATTAGAAGGGCAGAGGGAAAGCCTGACAAGTAAGCAAATGGTTTCCCCACTGGAGGGATGGAGGGAGGGAAGGGATATTTTGGTAACTGCCTTGGTGTTCTTGTCAGCTCCAGGGCCTGCTGATTCACTCCTTCTGTCTTGTGCTTGGTCACCTCTTTGTTCCTCTTGGCTTGAGGTTTTGTTCGGTCTATGCTTTTAGCACTTATTCAATCAAGTGCCCTTGAAGAGTTTAGCCTTTGGTTCCTTGATTAAATTAGGAGTCCTTGATGACCTCCTTGCCTCAAGGGAAAGCCTAGTTTACATGGGTTTAATTGACATGTTTGTGACATCAGAGGTTTTTAGACCATGTGGGTTTAAGTCACATTTTTGTGATGCTTTTAGGTCACGTGGGTGAATTGCATGTGTGACTCACCTTTGACCCTGAACAAGATACATAAACCCAGAGGTTGGTATTCTCTTGGAGGCTCTCACTCCTGGAGGCACAGGACTCTGGGCAGCTGATTTAAGAGCCTCCTTGCTGAACTCAGATGTTGATGGTTTCTTGGTAACTATGAATTTTATTTTTGTCTGTTTATAAATGTATGTTTGTAATTTGTTTGTGTTTGCTCTGAAGTTCAGGGTGTTGGCTTTTTCCCCTGAACTAAATGAATGATATATGTATATGTTGGATGAAAGTAAGATTGTAAACCCCTTAACATTGCTTTCCTTACTACAGCGGATGAAAAGAACCTGTGCTGGCAGCATTCTTGTTGTTGGGTTTGTGTTGGTCTTTCACCCCCACAATAGCTGCTAGCCAGATTGTTGCAACAGCCCTTTGGAAATAATAGCTCACATTAACGTAGAATTTTGTAAGGTTTCTATAGGTCACCCTGTGAGGCTCACCAAACCCCTGTGAGGTGAGCATAGTGGTCATCCCCACCTTACAGACAAGGAAACAAAGGATGAGAAGTTAGTTAAGTAACTTGCTGAGGGCCACACAGCCAGAAAGAGGCTGAGAAAGGATTTGAATTCAGGTCATCCTAACTCTAAATCCAACCTGTGCTTCACTGGGCCACTTATCTTTTCTCATGTCTAAATTGGTGAATTGCCTATGTTGGTACATTAGTCCTTTCAAATAATTCCCATTTTCCTCTTAATTAGAATTGTTTCTCTTTGTGCAAAATTTCATTTTTGAGAATTTCTTATACCTCCTCAGATGACTTTGTCCCAAGCCTAATTTTAGTCCATAGACTAAGTCAATAAGTGTTTATTAAGCACCCACTATGTGCCAGTCGCTGGACTGGGCACTGGATATGCAAGTATACAGAATAAAACAGTCCCCACCTATAAGGAGCTCACATTCTAACAGAAGAGACATGTGTGTATGTGTATATACACATATGTACACACAAATATACACATACATATATACATGTACATATATACATGTATATACACATATACCCACATTATATGTGTATATACATACATATGTATATATGGAACAAATATAGGGTAAATAAAAAGTAGTTACACACAAAGTACTTTGGAAGAGAGGGGACTTCGAATTCAGTCAGTCATTCAGTCAATAACTATTTGTTAAGCCCCTACTGTGTGGCAGGCACTGTGTTCAGCCTGTTGAGTTGGTGAGAGTCAGGGAAGGGTTCCTGGAGAAGGGGGTTTTAAAGCTGTGGAAGAGAGGGATTCCCTGCAGTGCTCATGATGAGGGAGTGGATTTCAGCCACGAGGGACACAATTTGCAAAAGCAGGAAGATTGGAGATGGAGTGAAAGTGTGAAGAACAGAGAGATGGTAAATTTGACTATCACAGAGTGTTAATATCAAAGGAGTCTCAAAATGTTGGGGTGAGGTTATGGAGAGCTTTAAAAAGGTGAACAAAGGAATTTTGTTTGATCCTAGTGACAATGGGGAACTGATGGAGTTTGTTGAATTGGGTAGTAGCATGGTGGATAGTGACGTGGGTACTGACTGATTAGCACTGAAGGAAAGTAATTTTGGCAATTACATGGAGGATGGATTGGAGTAGAGTGAAACTTGAGGCAGGGAGACCACATGAGAGGCTGCTGAAATAACCAAGGCAAGAGTGATGAGGGTCTGAACTAGTACGGTAGCTATCTGAGGAGTTGGATGCAAAGATGTTGTACAAATTGAAATAGCAAAATTAACAATTATTTAAACATATGGGGTGAGGGACAGCCTAAACCAGGTTGAAGGTGACCAAGAAGCTTCAAACCCATTGGTGAGTTAGGGGAATGGCTACCCTAAGCATGTGAAGACTTCCCCAGCTGAATGGGCAGATGAGAACAATTTGTTCTAACTGCCGTGAAGGTGGCTGAAGCAGGTGCTGTGGAGCACTTGGAGCTTGGTTGGACACCAACTCTAAGGCCATCAGCTGCATCCTGGGCCATCACTAGTCATCTTAACTTTTGTCTTGCCACTGTCACTTAAATCCAATTCACATGCAAGTCAGAACATCAGCCATGAAGTCATTGGTCCTCTTCAAAAATGAAGGATGAACAGCAATCCTGGACTATCTGAGAAGGCAGCTGAGTAAAAGTCACCAGCCATTACAGATGAATTTGAGTAAAAGATCTGGTGGTGCTAGAAGACACATAGTGGGCACTTAATAAATGCTTATTGACTGGCTGACGGTCTTGGGGGAATGAAGAGGACACTGCTTGGGTGATGGGGTGATGATACTGCATAATGGTGAGAAGCTGATGCCACTCAATTCTGATCTTGCTCTCTTTTCTTTGACAAAGAGAATGATTTGGGGCCTGGAAAGGGCAAAACAAAAATGGCTAACAGGCAGTTGGCATACAAGATAATTAGGGAAATAGTAAAGAAGACCAAAGCTAGGTGTCACAATGGATAGAGTTCTGGATCTGGAATCAGGAAAATTCCTCCTTGTGAGTTCAAATCCAGCCTCAGACGCTTACTAGCTATGTGACTTAACCCTGTTTGCCTCAGTTCCTTATCTGTAGAATGAGCTGGAGAAAGAAATGGCAAACCATGTTAGTATCTTTGCCAAGAAAACTCCAAATGGGGTCATGAACAAATAACTAATAAACAACTCAACAATAACAAAAGAATACTACATACTTTAAAGGAGCTCATCTTGGTTCAAAGAATCCCCTTCAGAAGTTCATAATGGCTAGAGAGTACTTGGTCTGAAAAGGACCTGAGACTTCTGTGGATTGCAAACTTGGTATGAATTAGCTGTGTGGTCTGGAAGCTAATAGGATCTGGAGCTAAGAGGGGCTGAACTTCATAGAGTAAGGACATGATCTCCATTCTGTACTCTGCTTGATAAGACCATATCTGAAGACCTGTATTCCGTGCTGATGCCACATTTCAGGATGGGCTTTGATAAGCTGTAGAATGTGCAGAAGAGGGTAACAAAGACGGTGAAGAGCCTTGAGTGTATGCCAAGTGAGATTCAGTTGAAGGAGCTGTGGATGGTTGACCCGGGAAAGAGAAGACTGGAGGTTGGCATGAGAAGTGTCTTCATTTATTCTGAAGGGTAGTAATGAGGAAGAGAAGTAAGGCTGGTTCAGCTTTAATCCACAGGGTAGACTATGTAACAATGGATGGGAGGAGCAAAGAAGAAAATTAAAACCTGAGAGAAGCTCCTAATAATTAGAACTGTCTCAAAGTGAAATGGACTGCCTCAGGAGGTAGTAAATTCCCACTCACAGGAGGTCTTCAAGCAAAGGCTGAATGACCATTTGTTGGGTGTATGGTAATGGGACTCTGTTTGAGGTATGGATTAAATGTGGTCAGGCCTCTGATGGGCCCTTGCAAAACTGAGAGCCTTTCATTTTGTGATCCTTCCCCTCAACCCTGCCCCTCACCTCCACTGCCTTTGTGTTTTTACCACTCAGGGATAGAAAGGGTCATAACCCAGCTTGGGCCTAGTGGTTATATGGTATTGATCTCACTTCTTGTTCTGGCAGTGCGGTCAGAGTAAAAGCATTTTAGCACACCAGCCATTTCCCTTAGTTATAAAATTCTGACCAAGACTTCCTATCATTGGAATTCAAAGGGATTTAATATCTTTGAGATTCTTAGCCAAAAAGATATTCTCCAATCTCACCAACATTATCTATTTAATGCTGTGCACTTATACAGAACATTATACTTTTTAAAGCACTTTTACATCTGTGATCTCATTTGATTCTCTCAACAACCCTGAGAGTGATTGAACTAATTGGTCTATAAAGACCTTCCTAGCTCTGGAGCCTATAAAATAACTAAGTTTGTGATTTACAAATGTGAAATGTTACCCATATTTATGATGGAAGGGTGCTTTAGTGGATAGCCTGCTGGACTTGGAGCCACAAAGACCTGGGTTCAAATTATGCCTCTGAAATCGCTAGCTGTGTGACTGTGAGCTAGTCACTTACCTTCTTAGAACCTCAATATTCTCATCTGGAAAATGGGGGAAATAAATCCTATAGTACCTACATTAAAAATTTGTTGTGAGGTTCTGATGATATAAAGTGTGTAAAGCACTTTGTAAACGTTAAATTCCTCAGTCAATGCTTCTCCTCCTCCTACACCATCATCTTGCTCTCTCCTTCTCCTTCCCCTTCTCCTTTTCCTCCTCTCCCTCCTCCTCTTCCTCCTCCTCCTTCTTCATCCTTCTTCTCTGGTGAAGTGCAATATATTAGGATCTGGGTCAAAGAGACACCAGACACAAGGCTTTTAAGGAGAAAATGAGGCTCTGTATGTTAAGAGATGGCCTGGCATCCAGAAGTTAATGTGAATTTAAAACAATTTACACCTGTGCAGTACCAGTTTTTACACATAAGATGGAAAACAATGGTTTTAGAAGGTTACAAACAAGACCACCTACAATGTCACAAAAATGCAGGGCTCAAACCCCCAAAGGAACCAGCTCTAGACATAGATAAAAAAGAAAGATGATTGATAGATGCTCTAACAGCTCATGATAATCAGGTTAAAGGAATGATTTTGGAACAAACACTTTTCTTCACAAAGCAAAAGTAAAGGCCAACAATAGGTTGAATGTAACTGAAAGTGGTTTCTCTCCAGCTGGAGCCTATGCAATGGCTAAGATTCAAGCGTGGGGTCTGGAGCTATGAGTTCAACACTGATCCACAAATATTTAAGAACAACATTTTCAATTGCTATAGTCCTACTGATTCCTCATGACCTTCAGACCATGTGAGAAGAAAGGCTTTCAAAATATAGAGATTACACTGAAGAAGTTAAAAGCCTGTGGGCATGGAATGAGGCATATGCCACCCCTGTTGTCCTAACTTCCATTACAGCTGTTCTGAAGATGTTTTTCATGAATCTACAGAAAAAAACCAAGCATTTCAATATTCTGATTCTGTTAGGAAAAGCTATGTTTTTACCACTTGCCCAATCATCTGCAGAACTTCAAGGAGAAAAGAATAATGCCATGGTGGCAATTTGTCCTGAGGTCATTCCTGCATTTCTGTCTGAACACCATCAAAGGAGAAGAGAAAAAGGAGAACAGGAAAAATCATAGCATTATCAGCCACAATAAGAGCCGTAAGGCTAATATGGACATTTGCAGAAATAGTGAAACCATCCAGCATCATACGGTGCAAAAATGTGGCCTCTTGTGTCTTCAATGCTTAGAAAGACAACTTGCGGGCTCGCATTAGCATCTTGCTATCTTGCTGTAGATCACGGGTCCTCGTACTTGAAGTACCCCTTCCTTCAATATTCTTGAGAATTCAACATTTAAACTGTATTGGAACTAAAATATTATTACTGATAAAATAATCTGGACCCAAAATGGATCCCTTCAATTTTTATAACTCAACAGTAATGTGTTTAATAGCTATAATCATATCACATCCTCCAGGCTTCTGACCAGGGTATGCAGGAGCCAGCTCAAACCTGCTCTCAAGAGCAGATTGTGAAATTTTTAGTGTGAGGGTTAACATGTTGGAAATCAGCAACACTATCTATCAGGGCTTGATTTATTGTTTTGTTGATTAGACAGACTTAAGAAAGTCGAATAAATTGTCAATAATTTAGATTAAACTTAAACTTTAGATTAAACTTCCCCCAGAGAGCCAGTTGTTAAAAATTTACCCGTATGTAGAATCCAACTGGCACAATGAAAAGGTGCCAAACATAGAAACTAAAGAGAGAACTCAAAAGCACGTGGGAATGAAATAAAATACATGTTGCTCTCGTAGACCTGTC
Source organism: Trichosurus vulpecula (assembly GCF_011100635.1). Taxonomy (NCBI): domain Eukaryota; kingdom Metazoa; phylum Chordata; class Mammalia; order Diprotodontia; family Phalangeridae; genus Trichosurus; species Trichosurus vulpecula. Next base: position 8,228,325 of record NC_050576.1, on the reverse strand, counting down.
TGGATTTTTCCTGAAAGGCTTTCAGTGACCTTACAGAGATGAGCCTCACTCCCACATAATCTACTGCATTTTAATCACAAAGCAATAACAGTAAGATAGCAACTCGCTTTGGTAATATTTATATTTAATTTCCATCAAACTAAGATGATAATGATGATGATGATGATAACAGCTTACACTTAGGTAATATTGTAGGACCATAGACCTAAAGCTGTAAGGGACCTCAACAATACCTTCATTTTATAGCTGGGGAAATTAGTGTCTAGAGATGCTAATGAATTTCCTGTCATATAGGTAGGAAGAATTAAAGAGGGGCAGCAAGGTGGTTCAGTGGGCAGAGCACTGGCCCTGGCTGGAGTCAGGAGGACCTGAGTTCAAATGTGGCCTCAGACACTTACTAACTGCTTGACCCTGGGCAAGACACTTAATCAATTGCCTTGCCAAAAAACCAAACAAAACAATAACAAAAATAATTAAAGAGACATTTTGAATCTATGTTCTCTGACTCTAGACAGCCACTCTTTTTTCCCACACATAGTACTTGGAAGTTCGCAAAATTCTTTAGTTAAAACATCCATGCCAGGCAGATAGCCCAGGTATCATCATCTATATTTTCCTAGTGAGGAAACCAAAGCCCAGGCTCTTGAGATTTTCCCAGAGCCCCGTGGCTAGTAAAAGTTTGGATATGAGACTTGTACCCTGGTCTTGACTCTTTTTGAATGGGCCATCAAATTGAACTCCATTCCTATTTCCATTTTGAAAAGTCACAAGAGCCACCACAGTTACTTCCATCATGGCCTTTCTAGGTCACCTAGATCTGTGTGTGGGCAGGGGGAGGGCAGCAGGTGAGGGAGTGTGTGTAGGTGCAATTCCTTCCATGGAGTGCTGAGCTAAAGGGCTGCTGCCTCTCTGGCTGCAGAGCCAGGCCACCGCCACGGTTCAATGGCTGCAATATAATCAGACCCTTAAACACTCTGCTACATTGAAACCTCCACCTGCTTTTTACTTATGAGGGGGAATCATGATGAGTTATGGTACAAGATAACACAACCTGACAAGATACACCGGTCCTAAACGTTCACAGCCACAGACTTGTTTTTCCCCTGAGAAGAAGCTGTTAAAACATCATGGGATAATCGCTGTAACATGATCAGCAGAAGAGATTGATCACACCTAAGAAACTGACCTCTTGAAGGCACTTTGGAGAAAGGCACACCTTTCCTGTTGATTGATTACACACCAGGGTGACCACCACTGAATGGGAAAACCACGTGGGCGCCTCCATTTTTGCAGGCACACATGCTCCAAGGCAAGATTGATGTGTGGGATCTGTAGTATAAGGTCCCAAGCATTAATCCAAGAAGACCCAGATATTTCTGAAAAGGAGTAGAAAAAAATAGTGTCATTATAATGAGCTCTGTCAGAGCCATGGCTAAGGATTCTTTCTTCTGCAGCCAAAAGTGGGTGTTATTTTGAGGGTTTTTTTGGAGAGGGGGAAGGGGGAGGATGTAGTTTCAGAGAGGACAGTTGGGGGTGTGTGCAGCATTGATGGCTCAGTGGTATAGAGAAAAGCCTGAGGACAAATGCAGTCATTCTAGGACAGGAGGGCAACCTCAGCAGAGATTTTGACTCTTGTCCCCTTGCATAGGACAATTTGGCACCTGACTTTGAGAAATTCATGCCATCAGGCCTCTGGGATTTCTGGTGAGGGGTGGTTGTGCCACAGAGATGAGGGCCACTGGAGGACATTGAGGCAAGGTGGCTGGGGTAGCACTCACAATAGGAAGAAGTGTCCCTCCCGTGAATGAAATTTGCTTCACTTGGTCTCAAAGCTCTGGGGCAAAACCACATTTGTTTTATGTTAGTCACAGATCTGAGATTAAGTTTCCTAGGTCTCCCACCCCCCTCACCCTGCTTCTTTATTTGAGAGGGTGGAGATTTACTTGTAGAGGAGTACAAGATGGGTCAATCATATTAAGTAATAGAGCTCAGCTAGAGAATGATGGAAGAGGTTGTAAGTACCAAAAGATAGTCTGTGCCCTCAAGGGACAATTAACATGGTGGGTGGAGGCAGAGGAAAGTGGACCAAGATTTCTTAATCACTGTGGTTAAGTGCTGTGGGGCACAAGATGCTGTTACACTCTCAGAGATAATGGGAGCTATCACGATCATCACTAGTACTATTACTGCAATCATTACAGAACTTAGAATAACCTCAACGTCATTTCACTTTCAGCTTTGTGTTGGCTGAGTTCTCATTGGGGAGGTTTTGGAGGCTATCTCCTAATGCATCGATTTGTCGTTTAGTCTGTAGTTGTGAAAGGCTTTACATTTCCACCTTCCCTTGCTCTCTTGAACCCCAGGCAAATGTCTCCGGCTGCCTATCAGCTAGTTTTATTCTGACGTCTCCTAAACATCTGAAATCAAGCCTGTGCAAAAGAGAACTCATTATCTCAGCTCCTAAAACCACTCCCCCTGCCAGGTAGCTGGTATCTGTCAAATTTAGGATTAAATTCCACCACCACCATCCTTCAGGTCACCCAGGTTGGCTGCAGAGGAGGTCACCTTCTGGACTCTTGCCTTCCTCCTCTCTTTGCCCCAGAGCTAATGAGTTGTTAAGTCTTGATGCTTCGACGCCATCAACATTTCTAGATTCTGTCCTCATCTCTCCACTCATAAGGTCACTATCACAGTTCAGCCCTGATTATATCTTTTGTGCAGTGTTGAAATAGCCTCCTCTTGGTTGCCACAATTCAGCATCAACATTTTATCCTTTATACAGCTGCTAAAATGCCACTTCCTCCCACAAGTTTGTCATAGGGAATTCACCTACAAGACTAGAGGCCTTGTTTCCTTTCTCCTGACATCTTACTGGAAGCAAAAGGGCACTTGGCTGTCTAGATCTCATCTTTTTCCTTTGATATGGGACCAGTCCATCTTCTCATCCTATCACACATTCAACTGATGGTATCCCATACTACTGTTCTTCTTCCAATTTCCTCAATGGTTACATGTTACACCCAGATCACATCCACCTGGTTCCCCTCCATTGCCTTCTTTGTGAGACTCATTTGTAATTGTTTTAATTTCAGTAATAAGTATCTGTAGTTTCTCTGAGATACGCATTTGAAAGGAGCTTACATAATTCTTTGGGGCTATCTTATCCCACTTCTCACTTCCAGAAATACCAGTAGAGTTTGGGTATTTAAAAGATGGGCCTTTGTTTTCGCAGGGAGCTTGGGGTCATTAAAGGAGTCTTGCAATATATACTCTCTGTGGAGAGAGATTTACAAAGCTCTGCATATATATGATCCTCACAAAGCTCTGTTCCCATGGCAGGTGGTAGTGGATTACTAACCCTATTTTGTAGTTGAAGGAATTAAGGCTCTGAGAAACTAAGTGGCTTGTCAGTGGTCACTGCTGGGCTCAGCTCTTGGGGTTGAAGTGACTTCGAGTAATAGTGATAATAGCTTCTATGTTGTTCATATGCCTGCTTATGGGCATGGTTGCCACATTAGAATATAAACTCTTTGTAGGTAGGGAAGTTATTTTTGTATCTCCAGTACCTGGCATGTGGTAAGCTCTTAGTAAATGTTTGTTTCTGTGGTTGTGTCTGGGCCCCAGCCCCTCATGAGGGTCCCTAGGGCCCGAGGAGCCAACTTGCCAATGAGAGTGGGAGTTAGCATAAGAACCCCAGAGTCTATAATGTCTACACTTGCAGTGAGATTGGCCCAGGCTACTTCTTAGTGTTTTCTTTTACTGGAAAGATGTTAGTCTAGACCTTTTTGATCTTTCTCTTAAGGTGTTTTTGATCTATTATTGCAGAGGAATGGGATTATATATTTCTTCTACCCATTAAAACCCTCACATCCTGGAACAGGACTGAAATGGGACTAATTGGACCACTAAGCTCAGTGTTGCAGAGAGCGTTACAGTTCCACTGTAGAGAGGCCATCTTGGGTGGGTCACGAGTCAGCCTTGCAATCACTAAGTCTTCACTAGGCAGGATGTGGGGCGTTAAAAAAATCCAACCGTCATAGACTTGAATGTCCATTGTCTTTCACCTTCTATCAGGTAGGCCAATTAAAATGTTACATCTGAAAAAACACCATCTCCGGGCTCTGCTTCTTGAAATAATGATATCAGCTTTCCAAGGGACCTTCTGTTGAACTGCTTTACCTGTTTCAATTAATGGTAGTTCCCAGTGTGACTTCTTGGGCTAGCTTAGTTTCCAGTTAGAGCCCTAATCAACTGTTAGACATGGAGTCATTGGCATGTAGGAAAGATAGCTTGCTCTAAGTACATGCCCCATATCCAAGGACTGAGCCTCCAGGGCTGGCCAGTAGTCTTCTGAATGTCTTCAGAAGGATGGCTGTGTCAGAGAGCATGGATGGATGAATACCAGCTATTCCTATTATTAGGAAAATGTTTCATTTTTTAAAAGCATTTATTATGTGCTTACTATGAGCCAAGAATTGTACTAAATGCAAGGGATGCAGATGCAAAAGCAAAAAGAATCCCTGCCTTCAAAGAGTTTCCAGTCTTTCTCCTCTTTTTAAACGGGTATCTAATCACATTAATTTCCCATCTTCTCTACCCATCCCCTTCCAGAGTCAGCTCTTAGAATGAATTGAAAAAGAGGAAGAAAATAAAAGTTTAGTAAAATTAACCAAAATATTGCGAAAGCCTGATGCCCTATGTGGCATTTCCCGCTCCTGGTCTCCTGCCTCTGGGATGAAGCTCAGAATAGTGCCCACTCCCACTCTCACCCTAAATCCAGCTCTTTCCATAATTCTCTTTTTTTTTTTTTTGAGCCTAGCTTGGTCATTCTATGAGTTTCAGTGATTTTCATTTTGTTGTTCTTTCTCTCTCTATTGTTGTCGTGTATATTCCTGGTTGTGTGGCCTTCCTTTGCTTAGGGATAGCTCGTAGATGTTTTCCTAAGTTTTACTGTATTTCTCGTAACCTGATGATATCGCACTTCTTTTATCTACCACAACTTTTTTTTCACTCCTGTCCAGTTGATGAACCCCTCACCTGTCTTTAGCACTTTGTTACCATCAGAAGAGCTGCTGGTGTATTGGAGTCCTTTCTTTTGGTCATTTACCTCCTTGAGTTATACGGTGATGGAAATGTCAGTGGTCCTTAGGGTTCCGTGGTAGGGCAGATGATAATTCATATTCTTTAGTGTCATTTCCATTGATAAAAAAGGACTATTTGAGTGCATCAAGGACTCTGGTAACTAGAACTTTCTATTCTGAATATTCACAAACCTGTAGCTGTTAAGGCTAAAGCCCCTGCACAGTGGCTACCATGTTTTACCTCCACGATGGGTCTCTCTCCTGGCTTCCTTTAAATCCCAAATAAAATCCCGCCTTCTACAGGAATCCTTCCCTAACCCCTCTTACTTCCAGTGCTTTCCTTCTTTGAATTATTTCCTATTTATCCTCTATATAGCTTGCTTTGTTTGCATGCTGTCTCCCACCGTAGATTCTAAGCTGCTTGAGGACAGAGGCTGTCTTTTGCCTTTTTTTTTTTTTTTTTGCATCCCGAGTGCTTAGTGTAGTGCCTGGCACACAGCAGGCATTTAATAAATGTCAATTGCTTGATAGATAGATGATGGGTGGGCTATTACCGTAGATTAGGTGGTGAGATTACAAAGATAAACATGATAGCAGGAGAGATTTAGAACTAGTCCACACTAGGTATGAGACCACCTCTAATCCTCTCACTGCACAGATGAGGGAACTGAGGCCCAGAGGCTTTAAAGCATTGACCACCATCACCCAAGTTGTAAGTGGCAGAGCAAGGAATCGAACCTACTTTCTCTGCCTCCAAATCCACCCCTCTTTTCATTAGAGCACAAGGCTTATGTTGCCTGTCCAGTTATAAGCATGGCCCAATTAAATTTAATATCTGAAGTAAATTTAAAGTACTTTTAACCTAAGTCTCAATTTCTTCAAATGCAAGAGTGGAGTGAGGGATGGCTTCATGCAGCACGGTCTTCAAGGAAGAGAGGGATGTGAGGAGGTTGAGATGAGGAATGCGTGAATTCCAGACATGGACAAAAGCCTGGAGGAGGGAGGCACATAATGTGGGAGCAATAGAGGGAAGGCTAGTTAGGCAAAATCATTTAGTATGCAAAGAGGAGGAATGTATAATCAAGGTAAACAGTTCAGTTGGGATCAGGCTAGGAAGTGCTATATGAGTCAAATGGAGGCATTACATTTTTCCTAGAAGCAATAGGTACCCCTAAGAGTTCATAGTAGGAGAGAGAGTGGCGTGGTCATATCTGCACTTAAGGAAAATCACTTTGGCAGCTAATCTAATGAACATTTATAAATCACCTACTGTATGCAAGGTACTCTGCCATGTGACAGATGATAAGAAGAAGAAGAAGAGAGACAGTACCTTAAGAAATCATACATTCTATGGGGGGGGACACAGCATATAAGCAAATGTAAGCATGGGTATATGTATGCAAGTATAAATATGTAATGTACACATGTAACATACACATAGCACACATGCTTATGCATCATATATAAACACACATATAGTGTATATATTATATGTAACATATATAGCATTAGTGCTTATGTGTTATATATTATTATATATATGCATTTACATACACTTACATTTGTATACCCGCATGCTAATTTCAAGAGGAGGGAGTGCTAAGTATAGGAAAATCATGAAAGGATTTGTGTAGGAAGTGGTATAAAATCTGACCCTGAAGGAAGTTAGGGATTCTAAGAGGTAGAGGTAGATTGGGAAGGTTGGGATTGGAACATGCATTTACACAGCAACTCCCATTTGCCAGGCTCTATGCTGTGTTGTTACAAATACGGTCTCATTTGATCCTCAAAACAACCCCGGGAAGTTGTACTGTTCTTACTGACCTTACCAAGTGAGAATGCTGAGGCCAACAGAGGTCAAGGGACTTGCCCAGGGTCACACAGCTACTGTCTGCAGCTGAATTCACCCTCAGGTCATCCTGACTCCAGGCTCTGTCTGTGCACTGAGTCACCAGTCGCCTCATTCTGAGGTGACAAGGGAGTGCATTCCAGATATGGTTGATAACCTGTGCAAAGGCACTAGAGAGAGACCTCAACTAATGAGCTCCAGGAGTGACAAATGGGCCAGTGTAGCTGGAGCCCAGAGTGCCTGAAGGGAGCAGGGATAAGCATTAACAGGTCCAAATTAGGAAGCTGAAAGCTTTGAATTTTGTCCTTGGGGTGTTAGGGAGCCACATGGGGTTCTTAAGCAAGGGGGTGCCCAGTCACATTTGGACGTTTGATGTTGTGGCCCTTATTTGGAACGTGGCTGGGAAGGGGAGGGGCTGGAAGCTAGGATTTCATTGAGGACACTGTCACAATGATCAACCACAAGGAACTGCTTTTTTCCATTTTCCCATTTTTGTTGTTTCTGCCTTTGGAAAATAAAGCATATGAGAAGATTTATAGAAAGCCGATGGAAACTATTTTGGGAAACAAGTGAAGCATGCATTCCTTGGGTAATGTACAGAACAATGCAGTCCCTGTTTCTCCAGGGTTTCAGAATGTCCCTTTTAAAGTCTGTATCTCATCTACCCATCTATGTTGGAGCCCTGGAGACTAATGGGGCCGCGGAATCCCTGGAAACCCTTACCGTTATAAATGGACTGTGGAAATGTACAACACTTGAGAGGCTTGGAAATGGCACCGGAAATCCCACCCCCTGGCCCTCACCTATGTGGTTCTGTCCAGCGACACCTGGATGGTGGCTGTCACTCCTTCAACCATCCGTGGAGTTTCCCAACAACCTCCTAAGAGAACAGATATTTTTGAAAGTTAATGACAGAGTTCTAAATGACCAGAATGATATCATTCGCTGTTTTATATAATTTCTCCAGCCTGGTGGCTTGTTTGCTGAGTGCCAGAACTGTGCCTATACGTCTTGTTGCTCTTCCTCCTTGATCAAACCTGCTACTAGAATCCAGGGAGGTGTGAAATTCATTTCCAGATCATCCCATAGGGAGATCATGAGGGCACTGAGTCCACTTAGAGCAGAAGCAAAGAAAACCAAGTGCAAAAAGATAGGGGCGGGGGATGGAGGGGCCCGGCAGTTCCCTCAGCTGCCTGCAGTTTAAACTGTCCCCTGTGGTTTCAAGTTCAGATCTGTTCAGCATTTAAGTTAAAACCATTCTCCATGAGGCAGCTGGATTTGGCTGGTCTCTTGGGTGATTTCTTAAGACAGATTTCACCATAGCCTACCCTTGTACATGCACTTAGCACCCATTAACAGTAATGGGTGCCATGCGTGTATTGCTCCCATTAATAGTAATGGGAATTATGCATGTGCATCCAGAGGAGGATACATACCTTGGGCTTGGGATTGCTTTTTCTTTTAGTGGGAGAAGTACTTTTCATGCAGCATTTGCCTTTCATTTTAGAGCACTCTGTTGTAGAAAGATTTCATTTTTGGAAGCAAACAGGATGGGGATTTTCAGTCATCGAATGGTCATTTTGTATTGTATTTTTAAAACTTTTGTGGCTTTTCTTGAGCTTGGTGACATGTTGTGGCCCAAATAACAGACCGACAAAGCTTATTAAAGAGAGCTCACGTATCCAGGTCACTGCGAAAGGAGTGAAGGAAATTTCAGAAACTTAGCCATTCTGGTAAGTTAGCGGAGTGTTTCAAGGCAGAGGATGTGACCAGATGGACGGAATCAGCTTTCAGAAATAACTGGATGCTGCTCAGACAGACTGTAATCACATTCTTCCGGATGAAAGTCTTTTAACCCAAGGAAGAGAAAGCTATCCTAACTTGATGACAAAAAACAACAGACAAAAGATGATTTCACATAAGAGGTTGGGGATCATCAGGCTATTAATCTGGGACCAAATCATGCAAAAAAGATCTTTTAATGAAATCATCAAATCAAGCATCTGATTCATCTTAATTTTTTTCTGATTGGCAGAATACATTTACCATGTAAGATACTTGGGCCTTGTAAAAGTCATAAAAGAAGAATTTCATTTTTTCTTCAGAATGAATGCATGAACCACTTTGATGGGGCATAGCCCAAGTTCTACTATTTATCTAAAAAAAACCATGATCTCTGCTTATTCTTCTGGATGTTTCTTGGTGCTGTCTGGAAATATATAGATTGTCTTCACCAAGCTAACAGTACATACAATGACTACAATAATATAAGTGGAAAATGAACCACAGCTAAAAGTCATATGGACTCAAATTGTTTACAATGAGCAATCTTGGTTCCAGAGATCAGATGATGAAACACTCTGCACAGTAGAAGGCAGATGATTAGAGAGGTATAATATTATATACACTGCCAAATGTCTTGGCTTTAGCATTTCTTTTGTTTAGCTCTGTGTGTGTGTTTATATGTGTACTGGTGAATGACTTTGTTGTTAAACAAATGTTATTTATTTTTAAAGGAATATATAGTGCCTAGTATGTGCTATGATTGGACATGGGGCATGATAAAACAAAAATAGAAGAATATTCTCCTTGTGGGAAGGCCCTGCTGATGTTCCTTTTTGGTCCCAGGGTGCTACTGATGCCACTCTATGTTCTCCCCTTCAGAAAGAATCACAGAATTCAAGAAGTGAAAGGAACCTCAGTGGCCATCCAGTTGAATCCATGTGATTTTTTTAAAGTGATGGATTGTGGACGGGTAACAATATAGTTGTTTATCTGCAAAAACCTGGGGGTGTTAGTGGATTGCTAGCTGAAAATGAGTGACTAGTCAAGAATATGATGACCCCTTGAAGCTAATGAAATCACAGGCTGCCTTAAGAGGCAAATCATGGAGGGTGGTGGCTGAGCCAAGATGGCAGCTGGAAAACAGGAACTTGCTTAAGCTCTCCCCCAAATCCCTCCAAACACCTGTAAAAAATGACTCTAAATAAATTCTAGAGCTACAGAACTCACAAAATAGCAGAGGGAAAGAAGTCTCCAGCCCAAGATGGCCTGGATGGTTGCTGGAAAGGGTCTATTGCACCATACTGGGAGCAGAGCACTGCCCAGTATGGGCCATGTGGAGGAGATCGGGTAGGCCTCAGGGCCATGAATCACTGATCTGTAGCAGTTATGAGATTTCTCAACCCATAAATGCCAAAGACAAGTGAGTGGGTCAGTGGGAAAACTGCTGAATCTGGGTGAGAGAAGTGTGTGGTCCATCCAGCCCCAGCCCCAGGGCAGCAGAGGTGGCTGCAGTGGCAGCAGCAAGAAGCTCCTGTGGCTACTTCCAGAACTCCAGTGCCACTGCTTCTGGCCCTAGGCCCACATGGTGGGAGGAATCAAGTGCCAAATCAGAGTGGGAGTGCAGGGAGTGCTTTGCTGGTGCAGAGGCAGGGTTCTCTTGCTTTGCCCTGCTTGGATCTGGGTTGTGGTCTTGGTTGGTGGTTCTTAGGGGAGGAGGAGCGCTGGTGTGGCAGAGCTTGCAGTGACTGTGGAGTAGAAGTAGCCCTGAAAACATCAGTGCAAGTCCCCTAAAGTTTGGGACAAAGCACTCTCCACTCTAAAAGTAGTCATACCCTGACAAAAAGCTCAAGGCTTAAGTAGTTAGCTGGGAATATGAGTAGGCAGCATAAAAGGACTCAGACTCAGACTACAGAATCTTTTTTTTGGTGATAAAGAAGATCAACCAGAAGAAGTCAATAAAGTCAAAGAGCCAACATCAAAAGCCTCCAAGAAAAATATGAATTGGACTCAGGCCATGGAAGAGCTCAAAAAGGATTTGGAAAATCAAGTAAGAGAAATAGAGGAAAAATTGGGAAGAGAAATGAGAGTATCACAGGAAAATCATGAAAAGCAAGTCAATGACTTGCTAAAGGAGACCGCCAAAATACTGAAGAAAATAACACCTTAAAAATAGACTAGCTCAAATGGCAAAAGAGCTCCAAAAAGCCAATGAGGAGAATGCCCTAAAAGGCAGAATTAGCCAAATGGAAAAGGAAGTCCAAAAGACCACTGAAGAAAATACTACCTTGAAAATTAGAATGGAGCAAATGGAGGCTAGTGACTTTATGAAAAATCAAGAAATTATAAAACAGAACCAAAAGAATGAAAAAATGGGAGGCAATGTGAAATATCTCATTGGAAAAACCACTGACCTGGAAAATTAGATTCAGGAGAGATAATTTAAAAATTATTGGACCACCTGAAAACCACAATAAAAAAAAAGCCTAGACGTCATCTTTCAAGAAATTATCAAGGAAAATTGCCCTGATATTCTAGAGCCAGAGGGTAAAATAGAAATTGAAAGAATCCACTGATCACCTTTTGAAAAAGATCCCAAAAAGAAAACTCTTAGGAATATTGTCACCAAATTCCAGAGTTCCCAGGTCAAGGAGAAAATATTGCAAGCAGTAAGAAGAAACAATTCGAGTATTGTGGAAACACAATCAAGATAACGCAAGATCTAGCTGCTTCTACATTAAGGGATCAAAGGGCTTGGAATATGATATTCTGGAGGTCAAAAGAGCTAGGATTAAAACCAAGAATCACCTACCCAGAAAAACTGAGTATAATACTCCAGGGCAAAATATGGATCTTCAATAAAAGAGGACTTTCAAGCTATCTCGATGAAAAGACCAGAGCTGAATAGAAAATCTGACTTTCAAATACAAGAATCAAGAGAAGCATGAAAAGGTAAACAAGAAAGAGAAATCATAAGGAACTTGCTAAAGTTGAACCATTTTGTTTACATTCCTACATGGAAAGATGATTATTTGTAACTCATGAGACCTTTCTCAGTATTAGGGTAGTTGAGGGGAACATACATACACACACACACACACACACACATATAGACAGAGGGCATAGGGTGAGTTGAATATGAAGGGATGATATCTAAAAAAATAAAATTAAAGGGCAAGAGAAGAACACATTGGGAGAAAGAGCAAGGGAGAGATAAAATGGAGTAAATTATCTCACATAAAAGTGGCAAGAAAAAGTAGTTATAATGGAAGGGAAGAGAGGGCAAGTGAAAGGGAATGAGTGAATCTGCTCTCATCAGATTTGACTTAAGGAGGGAACAACATACACACTCAATTGGATATCTTATCCTACAGGAAAGTTAGGGGGAAGGGGACAGGAGGAGGGGATGAAAGAAGGGAGGACAGATTGTGGGGAGGAGGTAATCAAAAGCAAACACTTTTGAAAAGGGACAAGGTCAAGGGAGAAAAATGAATAAAGTGGGGCAGGATAGGATGGAGGGAAATATAGTCAGTATTTCACAACATGACTATTATGGAAGTATTTTGCATAATGTTATATGTGTGGCCTATGTTGAATTGCTTGCCTTCTCAAGGAGGTGCAGGGTAGGGAGGGAAGAAGGGAGAAAATTTGGAACTCAAAGTTCTAAAAACAAGTGCTCAAAAAAAAGTTGTTTCTACATGCAACTGGGAAATAAGATATACAGGCAATGGGGTATAGAAATCTATCTAGCCCTACAAGAAAGTAAGGGGAAAGGGGACAAGGGGTGGGGGGAGTGGGAGGGAGTGACAGAAGGGAGGGCAGACTGGGGAAAGGGGCAATCAGAATATATGCCATCTTGTGGTGGGGGGAGGGAAGAAATGGGGAGAAAACTTGTAACTCAAAATCTTGTGGAAATCAATGTTGAAAACTAAAAATATTAAATGATAATTTTTTTTAAAAGAGGTGAGTCATGTCCAAGGTGAGGGAGGGGGCAGTCCCCGTATATGCTGTCCTGGGCAGATCCCATCTGCCCTATTTCACCTGGTTCTAGACATCATCAGTCTTTACAAAGGACATTGATAACAAACATTAGCAAACAGAAACATCTCAATATTCAAGAATGATGGAAAAAGACCTCTACTTGTGAAGAGGATTTGCAAATCCACGAGAAAAGTGAAAAGTTTCATCAGCATTTTTGATTTTCCATGTGACAATCATCTGGACTCCTGGAAACATCTGAATGTTATCTCGATTCCTTTCCCCTTTCTTTCCAGAAGTTGGGGATCATTCACATCTGGCTCTAGTCCCTTAGGAATCAGTATGAGAGAAAGCTAGGACCTGGTGCTTTCAATTTATTTTATTCATCACCCACAACTCAGGTGTGACTTGGTTAAGCACTATCCTAGTTGGACTGATAAATGTGGGGGCAGGACATTCACCTTCTGATAGGGTTTTCTGAGAGTAGCATGCATTACTGAGACAGCCTGGACCAGCTCTGGCGACACTTTTCCCCACATAATTACTACTGTTGACATGAGCCCTGGTGTGTTTGACAGAGGAAGCTTGCTGTGTTAGCAGGAAAGGTGCCAAATTAGAATGGATTCTGGGCCTTATAAGTCCATGTTAAGTCTGAGCATTTCTCCCCTCACTTAATGTGTGAGAGAAAATGACATTTCACATCCAGCGAGCTTGGCTTATGGGGACTGTTTGCAGGCATTCATGACAGCCATAGGCTGAGCCTGCCGACAGGCTCACAAGGAAGTTGAGGGCTGCTCATAAAAGGCTATAGGACCAGGCCCTCTTGGAGGCTTCTAGCACAGGGCTCAGCAGGACCCATTCCCTGAAAGAGGCAGGAACAGAGAGAGACATTGGAATAGTACCTGGGCACACCTGAGGGAGTGCAGAGGGACACAAGCAAGGAGCAGGCTTTTGTCGGCACCATCAGCTTGGGTTACAGTCCCCTTTCCTTTTTCAAAAGGAAAACAAAGTGGCTGGACCTGTTTCTCAGAATGGAATGTGTGCCTGGATGATAAAAACTCACATGGACCAGCAGCTTTGGGTACAAGGATCATCTGTATACCAGGATTATCTGCATACCCTCTGGGGATTCACCTGACCAAGTTTCCTGATCTTGTTTAGTCAGTCAATAAGTATTTAATAACTTTCAGATGAACAGACACTGATTAATGGCCTAATCAATTAATAAACATCTCTTTAGTGACTACTGTGCACCAGGCACAAGGCCTGCCACATGAAAGAGCCTTTGCCCTCAAGGAGCTTATACAGTACTGTGGGGAGTTGTTCAGTCTTTGGCTAGTTGCTGATTCTTCCTCACCCAATTTAGGGTTTTCTCATGGGAAGTACAAAGTCAGTACAAATAGTGGTGTCGGCATTGGATTGGACTCTGCAATTGGGTTCAAATTCCAGCAGACACTTACTGGCTGTGTGACAAGGATAAATCACTTAACTTCTGCTTGCCTCAGTTTCCTCATCAGTAAAGTGAGGGGTTTGGAATTGGTAATCTTGAAGGTTCCCCCTAGTTCTAAATCTATGGTGCTTGCTGGTGTAGAGGGGTTCTGAGAAGGCACTGGAGGAACCAGTCCTTTACCCAAGGTCTCTTGTACAGGCTGAGCTGACCACTCAGCCCTTGTGGTTGTGGGTTTCACCCCACACAAGAAGATGTTCTGGGACCATGCCAAGCTATCTCAGGCTTCCAGCAAACTTCTATGCTTCTCTCCCCCTTTGCTCAGCTTCTTTTGTGTGGTGACACTTGCCTTCTTAGAACAAATCTGTGAAGTTTGGATTCAGTCAGAGGGCTGCACCTGAGGACCTACGGGCCACATGTAGCCTCAAGGCCACAGTTTCCCTAGCCCTGGAAGGTTCAGTGAGCATGACTTTATCTAATGAGACTCTGGGCTCCATGGCTCCCAACCACTGGGAAAATTCGAACTTCCTTCCTGTCCTCCCTGCCCTTCAGTGGAGTTTACTCAACCAAGCACAGTCCGTTGGTCTACACATGTCTAATTATAGCAATAGGAAAGGGAATAAAATCAGATAAATTAAATAAATGAGCTTGGGCTGGACACTGAGCTTGGTTTAGTAGGCAAACAAAAGTCCTGGAGCTCCCCAAAATGCAGTTCTGGTGTTCTGATTCAAACCTTGTCCTCCTCCACTTCCACTCATGGGGACTTGCAGCAATGTTAGGCATTGAAGGTCCTGGCCAGCTCCTACTGGCTGCTTTTCACTGCCACTTTGGGTCTGCTTTCTGCTTTATTTGGGTCATTCCTCCTCTTCCAAAAAACAGGTGAAGGCTAATGAAACCTTTTCTCCAGAAATTGGATGTGGACGATGAACAACCTGACTGTGATTGTAGCCATCCTGTCTCTGTCTTTTCTTCTAAAAAAGCCCATTTTGCTGGCCTACAACCTACGTGGCTCTGAATTGACGAGCAGAACATGCACATGTGTTCCGCTCATCGATTCAGAGCCAACAAGTTATAATGGAAAGAACACTGAATCTGGAACTGGGTTCAAATCCCAGCTCTGCCCCTTTCAAATACTTTGTGACATCTAGGCCTTAGTTTCCTTATCAGTAAAATTAAAGGGTTGGCCTAAATCATCTTCGAAGCCCCTCCCTCTCTAAATCCGTGGTTCTATGATCTGTGATCCAATTGTCATGAGGGAGAGTCTAGTCCTTAGAGCCTTCACAATGCATAGAGGTATTGTCTAGGATAAATGATGGATGTTTCACAGTTGCAGGGATCTGCTGGAAAGAATCTCTATTTCAGACACTTGCTATTGGATACCCTAGTTTTGGGGCTCTACTACAGAAAATTAGCATAGTTTTCTTTTGTCTTGGGCATATAGTATTACGTTTTGAGGGGCAGCTAGGTGGTACAGTGGATAAAGTACCAGGCCTGGAGTTAGAAAGAACTAAGTTCAAATCCAGCCTCGGACACTTACTGAGTGACTCTGGATGAGTTTCTTAACCCCTATTTGCCTCAGTTCCTCATCTATAAAAGGGATACACTCTTTTATCTTTGCCAGGAAAATACCAGAGATGAAGTCTGTGAGGTCACGTAGAGCTGGATATGACTAAACAACTACATGTTCAGCTTTTCATCATACTCTTTCTTACAAGACGGATCAAGTCCTTTTGGTCAGTTTTGCTTGTCTTACCAAGCCATGTTGTATTACTGGATTACATGTTGTACCAATCCATGTGTATTACTACAACTGGTGTGAGTACCATAGTTAATATGAGACATAGAGCCTTTGTATCCCTGGTGGTACCTTGTTTATAAACGGTCTTTATTTATTTATTCTTTTGTTCCTTCTTTCCTTTATCTATCAATCACCTACTAATTCATTCACTTTTTAATTTATTCATTCTTTTATGTATCCACTTCCTTATCTATCACAAATTAATTAATTAGTTAATTGCTTTTTGCTTTTTAAATACTCCTATACTGCTTGCCTTATTTGTGACAGCTTGTTTGAGATCCTTGTGGACAACAGATAGGATACGATTTGCCTGCTGGCTTATACACTCTTAGTACAATCAAGGCTAAGGGATGAATCCCTTTTCGGGATTCTCACACCTGGATGGTAGATTTTCTGAGTTTTGCTTTCTGTGTGTGTGTGTGTGTGTGTGTGTGTGTGTGTGTGTGTGTGTGTTTCCGAAACTCCATTTGGAATGCTAATGAAGTGATAAGGGATAGTTTGGAAAAGTTCCAGATGCCTTTCGGTGTGGAGAGCCAGAAGAAACTTGCCTTTATCTAGAACAGATTGATCATATACAGGGTGTCCCTAAAGTCTGGACACATAGACAAAAATGCATATTTTGAAATATTTGGAATATTAACAGACCTTAGCCCCCTTGGCTTCTTTGCAGTCAATGAAAATCACAGATGCAACACACTTGACTGAACACATAAAGAATGAATGTGCTAAAATTGATGGCAATGTGGAGTTACTGCATTGAGTTCATGTGAATCTTGTAAAGCGCATCAACCTTTGTATCACAAATGATGAAATCATATTGAAGATGTTATTTGTTAATATTCCAATTAAATAAAATGATGTCGAAAATTTCATTCATTCCATTTCTTGAAAATACGCATTTTTGCCTATGTGTCCAGACTTTAGGAACACCCTGTATAGTGCTTCTGAAGAAATGGTAGTGTGCCCTGTGTGGAAAGGATGAGCCAGAGAGTTTGTCTGCTATATAATGAGATGGCTCTATGTGCTGATATTGGCACTCTGGGCACCTTGCTTGCTTCCCTCAGGTGGAGGACATGACTTCCAGGCTACTATAGGTCCTAAATCCCAGAGGAAAAAACCCCAGATGTTTTAGAAATCTCTTTGGAGACTAGAGTTTCCCTCTGAGAAGGGGGCTTGGTTTTCTTTTCTTTTTCAAGTTAATACTGGATTGACCATAACCTGTCCGTGGGGGCCCCTTCGTGGGAGAGGGAGAGGACAAACCCTGAGTCCTCAGGACCCCGGGCCAGTTTGCTGGAGCACTCTTGAGCCCAGAGTACTCCAGGCATGTTACTGAGTAGAGGGGTTCCTCAATGGGAGAGGGAGAAGGCCCTGACCTCCCCTGGAGTCAATGGCGTAGGGTTGCCACATGAGCAGCCAGCCAGATTGGTTCAGTGTCTCACCTGAAGAGGGAGGGGGTGACAGCCACTTTCTATCTCTTTGGAGGCGTTTCCACGGCTCTAACAGGCTCCGTAGCTTTTAGCAGATTTTCCTTCTGAGATGGTAAGCTTGACTTTCTTTTCCTTTCTTTCATTACTGCCTCTGTGTTGGTGAAGGCGGTTTCACAGACCAGGACAGGCCCTTGTTATGTACTAAGCAGGCAGTAACCCCTGATAAAAATTCTAAGATGTTGCTTGCTTGTTTGTTCACATTTCATAACTCTGTTTGAGAGGAAGGGGCGACTATGGTTTGTGCCTTGGTGTGTTGGACTGTACAGGATCTGTGCCACATTGGCTGCTTTGAAATTGCTTCTCCCCTTCCCTTTATGGCACGGGAGAAGGGAGCAAAAAGGGCAGTGCTTCAGATATCCTGTGTCCCCAAGAAAATAGTCTGGATTAGAGATAGAGACAATATATTTGAAAGGCATCCCGGTTGATTTGCTGAGGCTGGTACATTTTTAATGGAGTGGGGAGCGCATAACAGGTGAAACTCCAATCCTTAGCACCTGTGGCACACTATGATCTAGGTTCTAGGATGTTATAATCTTATTGTGGCTCTTTCTATTCTCTCCTCAATGGGAGACCTTTCCTAGCTCCCAGTGAATGTAGAGGTAATCAGTGGGAGATACCCTGCCCTTGCTTCCAATCTCTCTCTGCTAAATCCATGACTGAGTATAGGAAGTCTCCTATCTGAATTCCTTGCCTAGGAAGTGTTGGGGGTGGGAGGCTCCTACTGACCAGCAGAGGATAGTTAAATACAGAACAGGAAGCTATAATAGACACCAGCACTATAGAGAGTTTATAATGAATGTCACATCTGGCGGCTTGTGAAAACAAATCCATGGGCTAATTTTGAGATTATCATGGATAGTTTGGAGGGAGCAGAGAAGAATTTGAACTAAGTAGAGTATATGAACAACTGTCTACAGTCTCGATCAGCTTAGAAAATTGAGTTATCTTCCAGTGTGGGGGACCACTCGCATTAATAAAGGACTGTTGACTTGCTTCCTCATGGTTGAGTGTCTCGTGGTAGGGATCCATACATCCTTTAGCTTCCCTAGTTCTCCTACAGCAACCTACAAACAGGGTGTCCAGGGTGGTTATTTTTCCTAGGGCTGTTTTAAATGTTGGCTTTAGAGAATCTCCAAACCTGGCCCATCACAATCAGTTGGAGGCAGAGGACCTGTGTTCAAATCCCACATTTTCACTGCCTGTGTGAGTTTTTGATGAGCCATTTGAACTCTCTGGGCTTCACTTTTATCATCTCTAAAAGGAGAGAGATTCAGCTAAGTCCCTTCCATGGAGCAGCCCACATCTGGAAACACAGCTCTTTGGGGAATTTTCTGGAAGATCCTTTTCCTAGACTGTGGTCATCTTCTGGCAGCTTCATGTTTTCTCCATCAAGGGCACAGAATATGATATATTTCAGAGTCATTTGTTTTGAAATTTCCTAAATATGACCAAGCCATTCTTGATTTACTTTGAGATGGGAATGGAATTAGAGACTCCCTTTAAAAATGTTATCTCATCTTGAAAATAGAGCCCACATCTGGTTGAAATGGACCTCAAAATAGAGTCCCAATAGCTTTAAAAGAAATACCTTCTTTCTTACTGAATAATTTAGCTTTGGTTGGCAAAAAGGCATTTTCCTTCTGAAGACAGCAGTAGGGGAAGTGGATTTGAATACCACTGAGAGATTTTGGTTGAGCATAAATAATAACTTTCATTTCCAGAGCGCTTTACGCTTTATAAAATTTTGGACTTGGAAAAGACCTGAGTTTGAATCCTGGTTCTGACCCTTACTGGCTCTGTGAATCTGGCCAGTTCATTTTATGGTATTGTGCCTCAGTTTCCTCATATATGAAATGGGGTAGTAATCATTGTACTGCCTACTTGATGTGGTGGTTATAAGGAAAATGACCCGAAGGTGTGTGACTTATAGAGGAGGCATGAGAATGGATGCAAGGTAGTCCTTCAGGCATCACACCTCAAAGCCTCTTAGTGACAGGGAGGTGTTCCTGATTGTTTCCACAAAAGAATGTAATTCCTGAATTCAATAAGCACTTATTAAGCACCCACTCTATGCTGGGCACTGTGCTGAGCCCTGGAGATACAAAAAGAGGCAAAAGACAGTCTCTGACCTCGAGCTTATAATTTAATGGGATAGACAATATGTGTGTGTGTATATATATATATATATATATATATATATATATATATATATATATACATGTATGCATATATGTGTGTGTACATACACATATACAATATATTCTATATTACATACAGACATATAATATTTTATATATTATATAAATATGTAATGTTTTATAGAATATAATATACTATAGGTAAAATGATTAATTATGCTGTTCAGGGAAAATGAGTATACTGTTTAAATCCAACCTCATGTGACTGAAGGTTATCCACCCAGAATATCACCTGACTCCAGTGACTCTCTAGGAATGGCAGCTTTAGCTCCAAGGTATTTCTGATTCCTCCAAGCCCCATCCATCCAAAGCATCCTTGTTGTGGGCCACCACTCCCAGGAGCTCCTGAGGGGTCCACCCAAAGCTTCTGTTTTGGGTCACAATTTCTCAGATCTATTTTAGTCTGCCTTGCTTCCAGGCTGCTCTCTTGGCAAAACTGCTTAGCTGTGATTCATGTACACATAGGTCCGGTGTGGGAAGCCTTTGTTAAAATCCTCTGTGATCCCTCCAGAATCTGGGGAGAGAGGGCTGGGCCTCCCTTCTGGCTTGCTCTCCATTACTGAATGACCCCTTATATTTCCTCCTAAAACGATTTCGGATTTTGTGGGCTCTTCCTGAGAACAACAATATAAAGCAAGCTCTGACCAGGATAAATAGAAAATAATGAAAAGAGGGGAAGCACTGGAATTAAGGGGGGTCACGGGAGGCTCAGGAGACCCCCGGGGGCCAGGGCTGCTTTTGCTTTTTCTTCGTTTCACTTGCTTTTAGCATATTGTGTGGCACTTAGGAAGTACTTAATGAAAGATTGTTGATTGACTGAAGGACCCATCCCAGTTTCTTGAGGTCTGTGCAGCAGGATCTTCCAAGCTGGAAAAGCTTCATTGATTGGCCCCGAAATAAATGTTTACCTATAAGGACAATCTTACTTTAGCGCGGGCAGTTCTACCATAGAGCAATAACAAGCGATTTCTGCTTCTTGGATGGGGATGGAGAGACGGGATGAAGAGAGGCTGCTGGCAGGGTAAAGCAAACAAACAAAAGACTTCTGGGAAGACGCTGCTGCTGCTGCTGAGTCTGTTACCACAGTCACTGCTGTGGCTATGAGGTTGGTCTGGGTGAGGGGCAAAGTGATATCAAGAGGATACTTTTGATATTTAAAAACGTTTTTGGATCTGTACAAAGCCCCAGTTGCTTCACTCTAGGTTCATACAACTCCCTGAAGAATCCTAGAAACGTAAATGTGCTTGGAAAGTTGAGTGAGATGGGACAAGAGAAAAAAGGCTTTTGTGAGCTGAGTGTGTTTCATCAGGTGTCAGAGGATGGGGTTCAAAAGAAGGCTCTCTTCTATCACCTCATTGACATAAGCCCTTTCTCAGTTTTAAGAGGAAGTGGCTGTAAAAAAAATGAGCTCTTGGCTGCCTTCCAGCTTGGGATTCGTGCGGCATATATCCCTGATTCAGGCGACTTTTGACAGGGAGCAGGGTTACCAGCTAGATAATCTCCTCAATTCTCTTGAGTGCCATTTTGTTTGGACTAGGTCTGGAATTTTCTTGGTGAAGGGTACTCCTGCTGAGGCAGCTTCTAGTCCTGAGGCAAATTGCCATGTGCTCTGCACCTTAGAGTCTTCATTCCTGGGACATTGGGCAATTAAGTGACTTGCCCAGGTTCCTTGAGCCCATGTGTGTCAGAGATAGGACAGGAACCCAAGTCTTCCAGATTCTGAGGCTGCTTTCTAACTCAGAGGCCAGGTTGCCTCTCTTGAGAAACCCAGAGTCTTGGAAGTATAAATTTTGAGCTCAAATAACCTTAGAGGTCACTCAGTCTAAATCTCTTATTTTCCAGCTCCAGGATTTTGAGGAATGTTCCCCAAGTCACAGGGTCAGTAAGAGGGCAATCCCATAAAAAGCTTTTGGCTCCCAATCTAGGCTTCATTCCACTAAACTATAGGTGGGTAGTCTCTGGCTGGCTCTTAGAATAAGTTGGGATAAATGCCAGAAAAAGCAGACCTGGGGGAACATAAGCAGATTCCATCCTTGGATGTGCATGGCTGGGTTTCTTTCACTTAGGTGGGATCCAAAGAGGTAGCATGCATTTGGGGGCAGATGCCCCCAGAACTTGGCTGCTGAAGGGGAGGCAGCATCTGCAGTATGAAGCCGTGGGGAGGGGGGACCCCATCCTTGGAGTTATTCCACTCACTTCACAAAAGACACATCACAGAGAGTCACAGTTGAGTGACGAAACTCATATTCTTCATTTTTGCAGCAACTAGCCAGGGAAAAAGAACATCTCCCCCTCTACAGTACCAGTTTCTCAGAAAGGAAAACTTGTATGTAGCTTAGATCTTGTAGCCAGATCGGGTTTTCATTTCAGGCATCAGTGGCAGACCTCTTTCAGGGTGGGGACAACTTTCCAGTGCCCCCAGAAGGAGAGGATCAGAATTTCATGGCTGCAAGGGAACTGGGTAGCCATCTAGCCCAATCTATATTTGGAATCTCCAGCACAAGTACATATGTTAAGTGCTCATTCAGCCTTTGCTTCAAGCCTTTCAGTGAAGGCAAATGGACCACCAGCCGATGCAGCCCATGTCGTTGGAGGCTAGCTTTTCTTGTTAAGAAAGCCTTCCTTGAAATCAAGCCTATATTTGTCTCTTGGAAAATTCCAGCCTGTGGTTTTTGCTCTGCCCTCAGGGGCCAAGCAGAATGAGAGGCATTCCTCCCAGAGATCGGATCACGTGGTCAGTAACAGCCTGCTTGGCTCAGATCAAGGCAGCTCAGCTCAGCCTGGAGATACAAGGCAGGAAAGATGAAAAATACGGTGGGGAAGGATGTCAACCACCTACTTTTAATTGAGAAAATCCTCGAGGGAAGGTGTCCTCTAGCAGGACGGTAGACTGTCTGATCCAGCTATCAGTGAGTGAGTGGAGAAAGCTCTCCGTGTCCTGGCATCCTTCCTGTGATTAGGGCGGCCTGCGTTTCTATACACATTTTCATTTTCTCAAGGGTGAGCTCCAAAATATTGCAAAGAACACAGTAGCTATCCATGCTAGGCTATTGGGCCTCCCAAGAAAGCAGCTACCTCATTAGTCCAGAGCACTGAAGGATACCTTGAGGATAAGAGTACTAACTAAAAACAAATTCCATTGCATTCTATTAGTCACATCATACTGAGCTGCTACTGCTGTCTTTACCCTGAAAAAAAAGAGATTGACTGCCAGCCTTGTAACAAATAGTCTGCCAATTATGGTCAAAGACCAAATATCCCAGGGCAGTGCTAATGCATTGCCAGTCTTAGAGGGACCAGGGTAACCTGACCAGCTTCTCTACTTTGGGCAAAAAGTTTGAAGGCTACAGGACATCTGGGGAAGCATGTCTGTGTAAGCAGGAAGGGCAGAGTGGGTTTGGGCCCATTACTGAGATCCCCTCTTCATTTCCCACCAGACTGCACACCTCTGAGCTTCTCCAGGTCTTCAGGTTTGCTACCTTCATCCCCACCCCATTCAGCTTCCTTTTAGGTGTTGTCTTCTGCATTAGATTATAAATTCCTTGAGGACAGGGACTGTCTTTCGTCTCTTTGAATCCCCAGAGTTTAGCATAGTGCTTGACACTTACTTAGTAGGTGCTTTCCTTCCTTCCTTCCTTCTTTCCTTCCTTCCTTCCTTTCTTCCTTCCTTCCTTCCCTCTCTTTCTTCCTTCCATCCTTCCTTCCTACCTTCCTTCCTACCTTCCTTCCTTCCTACCTTCCTTCCTACCTTCCTTCCTTCCTTCCTTTCTCCCTGCCTTCCTTCCTCACTGCCTTCCTCTCTTCTCTGTCTTCTTCTTTCTTTCTTTCCTTCTTTCTTCATTCCATGATGAGGCCTTAGAATAGGTTTTGTGAGGTCACTGAGACAACTTTGGCTTATGAAACCATTTCCACCTATTACATGTGATGACTATCTAGAAAGCCCTATGTCCTCTATGTTTGTTTCACACGCCATTCAGAGGTTTTTCCTTCTTAGTTTTGAACTCTGTCTTTGGAACTTCCAGTATTTCACGGGATCCAGTCCAGGTAACAGCACTCCAGGGAGCGACTCCATTGTAGCTCTGCCTTCCCATCTTCTGTCCCATGCAGAGAATCAATCACAGTGTAGTTCCACAGAACTAAAAAAGACATGTTGCCTGCCTCTGTCTTGCTTTCTCACCCACCATTACATAAATGAAATGATTTATGGAGTGTCGGAAGCAATAAAGAGTGATGAGGGAGACGGCTTGATCTTTCTCCACCTGCCTTCCACACAGACAAACTTCCTCCTCCTCACCCGGGGATGCAGGACACTATCCTTCTCCAGCGTCAGCATCCTACAGAGTTGGCAACATGACCTTGTCGGGGCCTACTGTTGCCTATTTTTCCTGCTGTTCCCCAAGATTGGTAAAATGTCAGCCTGGGCCTTGTACCCTACTGGCTGCTAGGGGGGCTCCTGGTGACCTGCTAATGCCACTCCTCCGCTACACGGGGTGAGAGTGGTTGATCTCCCATTTTGTGGTAGCGTCCAATCATCGCTCCCCAGCCACCTGGATGAACAGGGTCATGGCATGGTACTACCTGTCACTCCAATATGCTGCCGTTCTTGTCGTGGAAACTCCAGGCTGTCGTATCAAACTGCTCCCGCTCCCCCTCCCTGCCACTCCCTCTTCCTCTCCCTTCTCCCACCCCCACACTCTCTCCAAACCATTCACCACCGTGGAAAATGAAAAGGGATCAGGGCGCTTCCGTTGCCATGGTGACAGGGTACTAGCGATCTCGTCTCCCATTCAGTTTCCAGGACAAGAGGCCTGGGGATGGAAGGGGCTGGGCAGGAGGCTGGGGAAGGCTATGCGCTAGACGGCCTGTCGGTAACTGTCGATAATGTGGAAAGACTGAAGGAGGTTCAGAAAATCCAGATGCGTTAATGATGAGCAAATGCAAATCGTCTGCTCACATCGGGCATTTCTATAATTACGCAATGTTTGTGCCCCTCCCCCCTGCACTTTCTAACCATCCCCAGTGCTTTGCACAGTGCTGGACACAGAGTAAGCCCTTAATGGATGCTTGCTGATCTGCAGTCATTCATTAATTCATTTTGTTCATTCAACAAGAGCTTATTAAACACGCAATGCCCTAGTGACAAGCCCTGGGCAGCTTTGCTGGTGTATGGCAGGACTACCTCATGTTTTGTGTCTCAGACCCCTTTGGCCGCCGGAGGAAGCCCATGGACCCCTTCTGAGAGCGCTGCTTTAAATAAAGGCGTGAAATAAAATGGGGCGGATTTCAAAAGAAAGCAAAGGGAATGACACACAGACAACCATATTCATTTCCATCCAGGCTCTGCCCCTCCCCCTCCTCTCTTTGGGGGAGCAGGTGAAGAGCCCCAGTCTGGGCTTTTCAAGCACTTTCTTCCCTCACGACCATCTGTGAGATGATTTTTAAGCCGCTGCGATGCACTCCTTCGTGTTTAGCTGAAACACACACACACCTTTGTCGCATATTCGTGTAGTTAAAATTTGCAAACCTCTTTACAAATATCTCCTGTGATCCTCCCAAAGACCCAGGGGGGAGGGGCTACTAGAAATCCCATTTTTGGATGACGAAAGCGATGGAGAGATCAAGTGACTTGTTCAGGGTCACCCAGCTAGTAAGTGTCTGAGACCAAATTAAAGCTCAGATCTTGCTGACTCTGGGCCACTAGGAGGCGCCACAGCGCACAGAGGGCTGGGCCTGGGGTCCTGAAGACTCATCTTCCCTTGTTCAAGTCTGGTACCAGACGCGAACTGGGTGACCCTGAGAAGTCACTTCACGCTGCTTGCCTCTGTTTCCTCATCTGTAAAATGAGCCGGAGAAGGACAGGGCAAACCCCTCCAGGCTCTGTGCCAAGACAACCCCAGATGGGTCATGAAGAGTCGGACATGAGTGAACAACTTGGTCACTCCAGGGCCAGGGCTGTGGGTACTGTGGTGCCCCCTGGTGGCCTCATGTGTACCTGGTGAAACTCAGCTTCAACTAGGGCTTTCCTAGAGCGTTTGTACCTGGGGAATACAAAGTTACTTCTCAGCAGAATAGTTAAAGTGCAAAGCATCTTATGCACACCGCCCCCCACCCCCACCCCCCCAAACCCATCGACGCTCACCCACACACGTACACACACACACACACACACACACACACACACACACACACACCGAGCCAGGATCTATAGACGGCATTGCCTAGATCAGCCTTTGAAACGGGGGACACCAGGCAGGGAAGCCCACAGCTACCCTGTCTGTTAAGGACTGTGGGTGATTTTTAGACTGGCAAGCTGAGGCTCAGAGACTTTGTTCAACTCGAGGTCATCCACTTGAAATTGTGGGAGGCAGGGTTGGAACCCAAGTCTCTCCTGACTCGGGTCCAGAGCTCTTCCCAAAGTTCCCACGACACCCCTCTAGTAGCTAAAACTTCTTTTAGCTTCTAGCATCTGACCCAACAGAGCAAGCCTGAACAGCTCCTCGAAGGTGGTCCACATGGAAGATCCCAGGGGCAGAATCCGGCTGGAGGTGGACTGCCAGAAAAGGCCATTGGAGCTCTCTGCAACTTGGGATTTGCAGGGAGAGGGGATTTGGGAGAGATTTGAGTCCAGCTTCTCATCCCCTTTTCGGAAAACTAGAAACAGCCACACAGGACA
This sequence comes from Trichosurus vulpecula, assembly GCF_011100635.1. Taxonomy (NCBI): domain Eukaryota; kingdom Metazoa; phylum Chordata; class Mammalia; order Diprotodontia; family Phalangeridae; genus Trichosurus; species Trichosurus vulpecula. Next base: position 8,202,032 of record NC_050576.1, on the reverse strand, counting down.
GACTCTCCTCCGTTCATCCAGGAGCCTCCCTGCTAGCTAACCCAGCCCAAACAACCCGAACTTTAGAATGCTTTCCCCACCCCAGCCCTGGGAGGTAGGCAGCCTGGCAGAATAATGCTCTCAGGATGTCCTACCTCAGACAGGACATGTGGGACCATGGACCCTTTGTTTACCCTTGCTGGGCTTGTAAAACGAGGAAGGAAAGAAGCGTGTGTTAAGCACCTGCTATATGCCGAATACTGTGCTAAGCACTTTATGAGCATAATAAATCCCCTGAACTTACTTCACAGAGTTGTGAGGTCCACACCAGAGAAGACACAAGGCTTTGCTAACTTTAAGGCACAAAATGAACATTGGTAAGTATCACCAATTACTTCAGAGCACAGTATAAACGTCAGCAATATCATTAACCTCATTTTACCAGCGGGGAAGCTGGGGGTCAGCGGGTTAAGTGACCGACTTGCTCACAGAGACATAGTTATGAAGCGGCCTAGCTAGGAGTCAAAGCCAGGTGCCCTCCTCTGGGCCTGGTGCTCCTCGCCCCGTTACACTGCCCGCCCTTCCTCCCAAGACAGCTTCTCACCCTCTGAACAGGAGTGTGGAACCTTCAAGATTGGGCCTGTTGCTCAGTAGGGCTGGCTTAAAGCACAATTGTGGGAAAATCATAATCTAACATATCTGAGCCCTCCTCAACTAAGGTTTTCCTTCTGTAATCTGAGACATGAGACACTTGGATCTCTTGAGCCAGGGTTTCTCAAACGTTTTTATGTGATAAACCCTTTGGACAGCTGTGAAGCCTATGGACCCATTTTAGAATAATGTTTTTATACTTAATAAAATTATTACTATGATTAATAAAGTTATGATGACAAAGCCCCCAATTACATTGAGATAGTTATCAATATATTAAAATAACTGCATTGAGTCCCTTATTGAAGCTGTAAAAGAGAACAAGCATAGATTAAACACCTATTGTGTGCCAGGCACCAAGCTGAGTGCTAGAGATACAGAGAAAGACAAAAAAAAAATAGCCCTTGCTGTCAAGGAGCTCATGGTCTAACAGGGTAGACAACATACAAAGGACCATGTACAAATAAGATATAGACAAGATAAACTGAAGAGTCTCAGAGGGAAAGAGGCATTAGCAGGAAGGGAGATGGAGAACATCTTTTCACAGGTGAGATTTTTGATGGGACCAGAAGGAAGTCAGAAACCCAGGAGACCAACAAAGAGGGAGAGCATACCAGGCATGAGGAACAGCCAGCGCAGATGCCTGGAGTCTAGAAGTGGAGGGTCATATGTGAGGAACAGCCCGGGGGCCAGTGCCACTGGGCTGAAGAATAAATGGAGGGGGAAAAGGGGGAAAAGGTGGGAAAACACCAGAAAGTAAAAGAGGGCTAAGCTATGAAGGACTTTGAGTGACAGAGGATTTTTATATATAATCTCAAAAGTAACAAGGAATCACTGGAATTCATTGAGGGGGTGGTGTGGCAAGGTCTGCATTTTAGGAAAATTAATTTGACAGCTGAGCGGTGGATGAACTGAAGTAGGAAAGGGACTTTAGGCAGGAAAGGCAACGAGGAGGCTAGTGCCAGAGTCCAGGTTTGAGCTGATGATGGCTCCCCGGGAGGCTGTAGTGCCAGGAGGGAGAAGAGACCGTATCTGAGAGATGTGCAGGACTCTGAAATAGCTTGGATATGGGCATTGAGAGAGAGTGAGCCATTGAGAGAGAAAGGCAGGGCATCAGCCATAGGGAAGTTAGGAGGGATGAGGGGTTTGGGGGGAAAGAGAGTGAGTTCTGTTTTGGCCTCAGTGACTTTAAGATGACTGCAGAATATCTGATTCAGGGTGGGGGTTTGAGATGCAAGAGTAGGGGTCAGGAGAGGCTAGGGTTGGACAAATGCAGAGAGATGATATTTGAGTCTATGGGAGATGATGGCTTCAGAAGAAAAATATCATAGATCAAGAAGAGAAGAACCAGAACAGATCCTTGGGGAAAATCCCAAGTTAGTGGAGGATCCAGGACAGGATCAATCAGCCACTTGTCCCTCAGGTGCGGCCTCCGTGGGAAGCCGGAGGGGGAAGAAGTCTGAGCCACTTCCAGGCTCCCAGTGCTTGGGTATACTAGGTCTCTGCTGGGCCCCTCAGTTCTGCCTCGGCTCCAGCAGGGCTCCCAGGGGCCTGGCTCTTTCTATCTCTGGCTCACAGCCAGGCCTGGATAGGCAGAAATATACTCCTCCCATGTTATTAATCCCCAGTGGAATGGAGCAGTAGAGCTAAAGAGAAAGCTGGGGAGAAACCCTTTCTGTTCACAGCTCATTCTTTTCTCCATTCTACTCCATTTAGACTATTAGGAAGGCCTGTTTAAAGGCACAGAGTGCTGGGCCAGGAGTCAGGAAGACTCATCTTCATGAATTCAAATCTGGCCTCAGACACTTACTAGATGTGTGACCCTGGCCAAGTCACTGAACCCTGTTTGACCCAGTTCCTCATCTGTAAAATGAACTGGAGAAGTGAATGGCAAATCACTCCAGTGTCTCTGCTGAGAAAACCTCAAAAGGGGTCATGAAGAGTCAGACACTACCGAACATTTAAGGGAGTGGAAAAAGTCATTCTTCCATTCATTGAATAAGTTTCTAAAGCCCTTACCGAGCTTCCCCATTGTTGGCCTTTAGGTTTTTAGCAGTATACCAGACTCACACGTTCACCTTTTATTTATGTGGATGCGTAGATCTAACTAGCCATGCAGACATCTACAGATCTGTAGATTTTATAGATATATACAATTATATAGAGATTCCTACACATGTAACTATATGGAGATATGTATATAGATATAGACGTCTATCTATAGAGAGATACACAGTGTGTTCCCAAAGTCTTAGTTCTATTTTAAGCTATTCAAGTTTTTAAAGCTTCAAACTGCCCTAAGACTTTAATGCCATCCTGTATATACACACACACACAAACACACATAGATACACACCTGTGTGCCTATATGCATGTATATCTATGTGCAGACATGTATAATGTACCTATGTGCATGCACACACATATATGTATACAGCTTACAAAGTCATTTAGTCAAAACCAACCTGAAACTAGCAATACATATATCATTGTCCCCATTTTACAGAGGAGGACACTGAGGCCCAGAGAGGTTAAATGATCTATTAGCCATCACATGGAGAAGCAGAAGAACCAAGCCTTGGATCTGAGTCTTCGAGCTCAAAGGCCTCCTCTCCAAGTCCCTGACACCTAAGGGACTCATTTATAAGAACTACCGGGTTTTGTCTCTATTGCTTTCCTTTTCTCTGTAAAACTTAGGGGTGGGAAGAAATATGTGAGGGATTTTTTTCAACATTCATTCGTTCATTACACAAAATTTTATTAAGCATCCACAGAGCTTGCCACTAGGGGAAATATGCCATTTGAATGAGACATGGTCCTTGTCCTCAGGCAGGTTACCGTCTATTCCGGGTATTGGATCGATCGACACAGAACTACGATGTGTAATATCATAGGATAAGTACCTTCAAGGACTATTAGAAAGCAAAAGGATATATGATGTCCCATTGAGGAAGATCAGACCCCAAAGGAAGGGGAAAAGTTGAGGAAGGGTTCCTGGAAGAGATTATTCGTTAGTCAGGCTTTGAAGAATGGGTAAGAATTCATCAGATGAAAAGGACAGGGAAACTCTCCCAGGTACAGGAGAGACAGGGTGAACAAAGGTGTGGAAGCAGGAGAGCCTGGGGGGTGGGGCGCATCCAGGGACAGAGATTACTTCAGTTTATATTGCATTGGTTAGACCAGAATAAAACTTGGCTAGCTAGGTGGCGGGCATGAGATCAGTTTCAGCCTCAAATTCCAGGCTGCAGAGTTTGACCTTTACTCAGTAGTCAGCTGGAGCGGCTGAAGTTTTTTGAGCAGAGGAGTGATAAGTCATCTACACACACAAAACCAGATTATTCTGGTATGAAGGATGAATTGGAGGGGAGAGAAAACAGCAGAGGGGTGGAAATGTGTTTGGAGAGGCTCTCACTTCTGTGATGCCTCAGGGCATGTTACTGGGCACTGACTCCTGAAGAGGAGCATTAAGCTCAATGATCCCCCAGCACATGTCAACATTTCCACCCGAGACGTGTTCTACTTACCAACAGCATATGATTTCCAACGAACTCATATTTGGCGTTACCGTAAACAATAACCAACATCCTGGAGATTCAATCTGTCAGACTTTTTCTTTCCTCATACTCAGCAGTGACCGTAACCCTTCAGGGCACCGACCTGATGCTAGCCTACATCCCTGCAGGCAATATTTCTTTTCCACCTGCTTAGATAGATACTGCTCCAGGCCTGTTACCTTAGAATACTGACAGTTTGCAATTCTCTTAATCAGGTTATCACATTGGAAACTCTAAGTAAGAATAACAGAGTTTGTCCTCAATTACAAAACAGTATTTTTTTTTCTATTTAAAAATCACTTTCAGTCCATCCACAAGGTACATGCATGGCTAAGGAACAGGCATGGACCAATCCAGAATTCTGGGAAGAATTCCGTAACCAAGTTTGGTCTCTTTGTGCCTAAAATCACTAACCACTCCTAGGTGGGAGAAAAGATTAGGTATGACTTTTGTCTTGGCAAACTGCTACAGTATCTTTGTATCACCCTAGAAAATATGACTGCAGACCCCTTAATTATGGGGATGCTGTAGACCAGGGTTCTTCACTGGGGGCCATATATAGGTAAGAAGAGAACCAAGAGAAAGCAAAGGAGGAAAGAAGGGGCGATTGACATTGTAAAAAGTTATAGAGAGGTCATGTGGAAGGAGATGTGAGAAAAGGCTGTTGGGTTCAGCCAGCAAAACATCATTGCTAACCTTGGAGAGAGCAAGTTCAGTAGAATGGTGGGGTTGAAGGTCACAATGCAAAGGCTTGAGAAGTGAGTGGGAGGTGAGGAAGTGAAGACATGAGGGTAGACTGAAGGAGGAGGGGCAGCAAGAGGAGAATGATAGAGGGAGCCATCCCAAAGTGTAACTTAGGCTCATAGTATTACGAATTTACAGCTGGAAGCGACCCTGGAGACTGTTGAATCCAACACCCAAATTTTATAAAGGAGGAAACTGAGGGACAGATAGTAACTAGCTCAGGGTAGCTAGTTAAGTGTCTGAGGCAGGCTTCAAACTCAGGTCTTCCTGGTTCCCAGAGGATGTCACCTTGGCACAGAGAGAGGCCACTTCTTTGTCAAAGACTGAAGCAGAGGAAGAGAAAATGGGGGTGGGGTTGGGGTGGAAGAGTGGTAGAAAGAAGCCTTGGAGGATAGGATCAGAATGAATTCACGGCTATGGCCTTGATTTTCTCAACAATCTGAGAGGTGATGTCCTCTGCTGAGAGGGAGAGGGAGCAGCTGGCAGAGGTGGCTTGAGGAGTGAAGAGTTTTGGAATTTGGGGACAGAGGAAGGTTTGGTGGGAAGATGCAGAAGAATGACTGCCCATGATAGTGGGTGATGGGATGTTAAAGTCCCTGTCAACCCTTCACCTTCTATGGTTCTGGGGTCTAGGTGTGTACAGACCTGCTTCTGAATCACAGGCACATGACCTTCGCTTGGGTTTTCTGAGAGTGATCTCTCAGTTCTACCATTTTTCTCTTAATGTTATCTACCACAATCCCACTTGGTTGTTACCCATTACTTACCTCTCTCATTCCTAAACCCTCCCTCACCTACTCTGACCATTTTTTTTGTCCTGGTATCTCGTTTGTTGTCATCATTTCAGCCTTGGGTTGTTTTCTGGTACTGGGGAAATGGTTGCCATGGTAGAAGGGGAGGCATGGATTTCTTTAACAAAAGATATGTTAGCTTCTGGAGCCCCAGTTGTAAGACATAGGAATAAGGAAGGAGAAAGGATGGGTGGAATAATTTAAGATCTCCTGTCGTGGACCACCCCAGTCTATAAGATATTGCAGATCCTTTCCTTCCCTTTCCCTTTCCCTTTCCCTTTCCCTTTCCCTTTCCCTTTCCCTTTCCCTTTCCTTTCCTTTCCCAAGAATGAAAGAATTTGATGGCTTACTCTACAAAGAAAATGCTACCATGGCGTCTGCTTAGCCCTTATTAGCATGGCCCTTTCTCACTTATCCCCTGATTTCTGGGGACTGTTAGACTGGGCATCTCTTTAAACCCACTGGTAATGAGCCCCCACTGATGTTTCTTGCTATGAGTCCAAAGCAAGGCCATTCAATGAAATGGCATGAAAGTTAATAGCATGGAAACCTTATTTTTTTTAAAAAGGATTAAATTCTCCCAGCATTCATTCTCTTTTGCTCACCTCTACCTCCCACACCTGCCTTACAAACAGCTGTGGTCTCTCACCAGATTAACTTCTTGGTCAACCTAAAGGCGTAGAAGGGGGCTGTGTCAATCAATCATGGTGGGTGTTGGGGGTCTCTCTGGGGCTTCAGGTCTCCTCCCTCCCTCACTGTCATGCTCCTTAGCTTAGCATGCTGCTTGCTCTGGCTTCCAGATGCTTCTCATTTTCACAGGCTCCCGTCATGCCAATCCTGGCCATCAGCCATTTGCTCCTTACTTGGTCTTGCTGGTTAGGCTGCCTTCAGCTGCTGCTTGTTTATTCCTTACTTTGTCTCTTCAGGTGACTGTTCCTCTGAATCTAGACCCTCTGGGGAGTTTTTCATAGTCTTAAAAAAAGGTACTCCCTAAGAGGTACTGCTTCATGGGAAGGGTTCTGAAGGATATAATTAAGAGATAAGCACAGGAGCCCCGGAGTAGGAACTCCTCCCAGACCACCAGGTCAATTCCAGCCCATCCCTCACAGTCATTATTCCAGGAAGCAATTCTTTTTTTTTAAATTAAGATTTTTTTTTATTTTTAGTTTACAACACTCAGTTTTACATGTTTTGGAGCTTCAGATTTTCTTCCCCTCCCTCCCCTTCCTCCTCCTCCCACCAAGGTAGCATGGAATCTGATATATCTTCTATATATACCTTTGCATTAAGCTTATTTACACAATAGTCAAGTTGTAAAGGAGAATTAGGACCAATGGAATGAACCATGAGAAAGAAGAAACAAAACAAAAAAAAAAAAAGAAAAAAAGAAAAGGAAAAAGAAAAAACAGAGCAAATAGTGTGCTTCAATCTGCATTCAGACTCTGTAGTTCTTTCTCTGGATGTAGATAGCTCTCTCCCTCATGAGTCCTTTGGAGCTGTCTTTGAACTTTGTATTCCTGAGAAGAGCCAAGTCTATCTAAGTTAGTCATCACAGAAGCAATATGACTGTGGTTGTGCACAATGTTCTCCTGGTTCTGCTTCTCTCACTCAGCATCAGATCATGTAGGTCTTTCCAAGTTACTATGCAGCCTGTATCTTCCCCATTTCTTATAGCACAATAGTATTACATTACATTCACGTACCACAACTCGTTCGTCCATTCCCCAATTGATGGGCATTCCCTTGATTTCCAGTACTTTGCCACTACAAAAAGAACTGCTAAAAGTATTTTTGTGCATACAGGTCCCTTCCCCATTTGTGTGATATCTTTGGGATATAGCCCTAGAAGCGGTATTGCTGGGTCAAAGGGTATGCACATTTTTGTAGCCCTTTGGGCATAGTTCCAAATTGCTCTCCAGAATGGCTGGATCAGTTCACAACTCCACCAGCAATGTAACAATGTTCCAATTTTCTCACATCCTCTCTAGCATTTATCATTTTCCTGTTTTGTCATGTTAGCCAATCTGACAGGAGAGATGTGGTACCTAAGAGCTGTTTTGATTTGCATTTCTCTAATCAATAGTGATTTAGATCATTTTTTTCATATGCCTATAGATATCTTTAATTTCTTCCTCTGAAAACTGTATGTTCATATTCTTTGACTATTTCTCAATTGGGGAAACACTTGTATTCCTATAAATTTGGCTCAGTTCCCTGTATATTTTAGAGATGAGGCCTTTATCAGAGACACTGGTTGTAAAGATTTTCTCCCAGTTTTCTGCTTCCTTCCTAATCTTTGTTGCACTAGCTTTTTTACACAAAATTTTTCAGTTTAGCATAATCAAAATTATCCATTTTGCATTTTGTAATTCTCTCTATCTCTTGTTGTGTCATGAATTCTTTCCTTTCCCATAAATCTGATAGGTAAACTATTCCTTGCTCTGCCAAATCGTTTATAGTATCAGCCTTCATTCCTAAATCATGAATCTGTTTTGACTTTATTTTGGTATACGGTGTAAGATGTTGGTCTATGCCCAGTTTCTGCCCTACCATTTCCAGGAAGCAATTCTTGTGGAGAAAAGGGGCTAGCTATCCTCACCAACTGCCAACCACATACAGGGCAGGCAAGGCAGTCTGGGTACCCTGAAGGAGAGTCAGGAGGCAGCATGTGCCAGGCAAGTCAAAACATCCTCACCACCTCCATTATCATTTCTCCTCAGTCCCTGATGGAGACAGCCCAGGACCTTGAACCCCAAAGCCTTGGGAATAGCAGTGCTTCCAGCCTAGTACCCACCATCATCACCTTCAGAAGAAACCCTGTGGAGACACTACCTGGTAACTGCTACCACAGATACTACAATCAAAGCTACCAAAGATGCAAAAGAAAATTCTTGCCACCAAAGTCCCTGGCACTTTCCAATGGCTAGCATCATAAACAGGTATGATTTTATCAGTGGAAATGGCATGAAAGAAGAGGCAGGACCATCAGCCTTGTTGCTGTACCCTAAGTACCATGGGACTTTAGGTCGAATTTATAGCTGGAACTTTCCATATTTGTTGTCTCCCCATCCCCTCATTAGACAATGGGAACTCTTAAGAGTAGAGATTGTCTTATTTTTCTATTGTAACCACAACATTTAATGTGGTGTCTTGCACACAGTGGTTGATAAGTGCTTCATTCATCTGTTCAGTCATTCATATATTTCCTAAAGTAAACATGACATGCACTCCCCGGAGTTACCCCCTTACACTCCAGTCTCTTCAGAAGTTGGCACTTTCCTGCAGTCAGAGAGGGAAAGGGAGTTGCTGATGAAGTAACCACGTATGAGTCATTGGGGGTTGGAACTGTCACCTGGACCAAACTAGCCTCTAAGCTATGGACGGCCAGAGCCCAACAGAGCATGCAAGAGACAGCTGACAAGAGAGTCAGGAATCAAATGGAATTTAATTTTAAAGTGAGGAAAATGGCTTGCAAGCAAGGAGGCAGATTAGACACTTGCCTGGGCACCACCTCTGGTGGGGGAGACGCACTTTGGTGTGCCTGAATCTTAATTTATATACTTGTGGCTAGACAGAGTCCAACAGTGTAGTGTAGCAACAATAGGAACAGTGAGGCAAGGTTGTCTAGTGACAAAAAGTCCATTCAGAGCAAGGCTTCATGTCTGCATCTGCTGGTGCTTGCCTGAGCTCAGAGACCATCACTTCCAGAAGGTGAGTGCAAAGGATTTGTTGTTATGTCAAGCTCAGGGCACAGTTTGCTTGCTGGGCATTTCCTACTAGTATCCTGACAGTAAAACAATCGGAAGCTCATGAATTTTAGTCTCAGATCAGCAAGAATTTGTCAAACATCCACCTAGATGTCCGGCATAATAAGCAGATGTCCTAACACCATGCTAAGCTTTGGGACTGACGTGAACCAGAGTCTCTGGAGATTGGAGCTTCCTCAGAAGCTTCTAATGTAACCCCTCATTTTATATAAGAAGAAACTGAGGACAAGAGCAGTTAGGTGACTTGCCCAGTGTCACTTGGGCTGAGCTGGGGCTAGAACTGAGCTATCTTTGTAGAAGCGAGTACCTTTTTATATGATAGGAAGTAGCTAGAGTCTTCAGAGGCAAAGTATGACTCTGCCCAGTGTGAAGTCAAGAGCACTGGGTCAGGACCCTGAGGATCTGAGTTGGAATCCTCTCTCTGTAAGAACACTCTGTGACCTCTGGTAAATCATTTCACTTGTTTGGGTGTTCCTTTGTAGAAACAGAAGAGACTAGATGATCACTATGGTACTTTCTAGCTTTAGCAAGAAAATCTCTCTGGGCTACAGTTTTTCCATCAGAGAAAGGGACGTTTCTGGCTTAATAAGCAATGGAAAAGCTAGGCAGCAAATGTTATGAGAGAGGGCTTGGAAGCACCTCTGGCTGCATGTGTCCTAACATATATGGAAGTCAACCGGAAGGAAGCTGTGCACTACTGCTGCCTTCGGCTTGCATTCTCTGACATTGCAAGGCAGGGCAGCCAGGGTCATGGCCATCAGATGGGGGTGGTGGCCAGTTTCACAGCAGTGCTTCTGAACTAGTGAAGGTGATGTGTTTCCTTTCTTCATGTTTCTCCTTCCTCTCTGTTTCCCAAATGCTAAGAAATATCGATTACCCTTAGGAAAGGATTTTATTTTCTGTTTTCCTTTTGACCAAGACTGGAAAATACTTGGGGAATTTCTGCTGACCTCCCATGAGTAGACAGGACTGACCTTTTAAGTTGCCCAATTAGATCTTTTAGCATTTGTGAGGTAGGAAGTTCTAAGTATTGGAGGAATGTTGAGTGTCTTATATGGAGGTCTTGAGAAACTTTTGCTGCCACTAGACTCAGGCAGGGATCAAGCTGTTGAATTTTCCAGGCTGGTAGATTTCTCTCACTCAAGAGGAATACAAACTAGCCAGAGACCACGAGGAGATATATAATCTTATAAATAAATAACTAAAGTAAGATTTAATGCTTTAGGAAATGCTGTGAAGAGCATATAACATCATCAGGAGGGCGTTGTGAGAAGCTGCAGATCAGAGTCGGGAGGGCTTTCAGAGGCTACTGAGTCCAGTCTATACCAGCATAACAATGCTAATTATTATTTCTAGCATTTATGTAGTACTTGAAGGTTTGTAAAATTCAGAGACATTATCTCATTTGTCTCTTGTAAAAATTCTCAGGAGTAGGTTCTATTCTATCCATCTTAGAGATGAGGACACCGAAGCTGAGATAATATGTCCAGAGTCACCCAGTATAGTAACGATTTGGCTAGCAGCTGCTGTAGGGGTGTAAGCTTCAACAAGGCCAGCAACAAGAGCTGACAGCACAGGTTCTTTGATCTGCTTTACTAGGAAAGCAACATTAAGGGGTTAACAATCTTACTTTAACCCAACATACAAATGTCATTCACTTAGTTCAGGAGGAAAAGCCAGCAACCGGAACTTCAGAGCAAGTACAGACAAATTACAAACATACACCGTATAAACAGACCAGATCACAATTCATAGTTACCAGGAAAGTATCAACATCTGGGCTGACAAGCTGAGGGCTCTTAACAATGGCTGCCCAGAGTCTCCAAGTCAACACTCCTCCGTGAGTGAGAGCCCCAAGCAAACAACTCTGTTCTCTCTTTTTATACAGTCCTTAGCCATCATCTGATTGATTGACCAGAACTTAGGCACCTACCATTGGCTCTGGTTTTAGCAGCTCGCTTTAGGACCCTGAGGGCTTCACACTCACATTGGCTTAGCACCTAGTAATTAGGGGTTTGGGTCTGGGGCTTTGCACCTAGTAAGGCTCAATCAAAGACATTTAATTAATCTAGCATTCTAAAACAGTAAAAAAGTCCCACCTTAATTACCAATACACCCAGCTTGTAAGCATTTGAGGCAAGACTGGAATTCAGGTCTTTCTGACACCAGGCCTAACACTTTATCCGCTACAACATATTTGGCAAGTGGCCTTCCAGCTTTTGCATAAAGACTTCTCAGCCTCCTCTTCTGGTTAAGCATTTCAAAGTTCCTTCAAACAATCCTTTTATTAGCCAGAGTTCCAAAATCCCACCCTCTGACACTATTTGTGTGATCACGGAAAAGTCAGTTGACCTTTATTATCCTCAGTTTCCACATCTATCAAATGGACAAAACACCACCCACAGTACCTATATCACAGGGCTGTCATGAGGTTCAAAGGAAACCATGAACGTAAAGCACTCAATAAACTTGTAGTCATCAATATGCCTTTACCATCTTAGCCACCTTGGCCAAGCCATCTAACTTAGCCCCAAGCCTCAGCTTCCTCAGGTCTGACGCGGCTCTGGGCTGCGGTTCCAGAAGTCCCTCCTAACACCAAGGGTACTTTGCCGCCTTCCTTCCAAGGCCTCTCACCATCCTTGTTCCCTTGCTTTGAACCTTCTCCAGTGAATCAATGTTCTTTCTCAAATATGACTCTGATTTCTCTGACTGAGCAGTGCCCAGTGGAGGCAAGTCTTTCTGTAATGCGTGCTGGCACCCTCTCTATCCATGGTACCAAAATACTTGTCAAGTTTAATAGGACTAAGTGGCACGGTGGAGAGAGTGCTGGGAGTTGGGACAACTCATCTTCCTGAGTTCAAATGTGGCTGTGTGCAAGTCACTTCACCCTGTCTGCCTCAGTTTCTTCATTTGTCAAATGAGCTAGAGAAGGAAATAGTGTACCGCTCCAGTATCTTTGCCAAGAAAACCCCAAATGGGGTCACAGAGAGTCAGACATGAATGAAATGACTGAACGACAACAACAAATGAATAAGTACCTTTAGAATCAAGAGAGGCAGCACAGTGGAAGGCAGAGCTTCTTAATGTGAACTTTTTCATAACTATAACAAATATAACTACATATATGTATATGCTTATAATGATACACATATATGTATATATATGTATATATATGTAATATGTTAACTGTCTTTCAATATAATCAATTTCCTTTGAAATCCTGTGTATTTAATTTTATGACTTTAGACATCATGATTGTGAGTAGCCTAGTTCCACAGGCCTCCCCAGACTGACTGCTCAAAGGGACCCATGGCACAAACAAGGATAAGGGCTCCTGGTATCATGGATGGAGGTTTGCAGATGGCATTGGGAGTCGTGTGACCTGCCCTTGGGCATACGTAGGAATAGGGAATGGGCCTGTGATTTCATTTGTTTAGGGAACTTATGGTTGAGGAAGCTCCCTCTCCTGATGCAGACTAGCACCTTCTCTGTGACCTTGGAATTTTAGAGCATTACCCAGAGCACCCAGTGATCCAAGGTGTCATAGCCAGTATGTCATAGGCAGACCTGAAATGCAGATCTTCCTGGCTTGGAGGCCAGCATTCTACAAACCATTCCATGTTGCCTCATGACATGTAGTAGGGACTTAATAAAGCTTGTTGGCTGACTGCTCTTGGCACAGGTGAGGATGAAAGGAGGGGAGGCCACTTAAATTCACATAGTTTCAAAATGAGATTTAACTGACTTCACTTTGAGAAGAGTTAAGGCCCAGTTATTTGCTCATCTCAGAGTGGCAGACATTGTCTTTCCCATGAAAAGCTTAAAACATTCCCTATACATAACATTTTCTTTTACTTTGAACTTAAAAAAAATAGAAATTCCCACCAACCTAAACATATGCCTCTGGAAGACAGGCCTTAAGGCAGTGAAAACAAACAGATAACGCATAAATATTTATAACCAGACAATTTAAAATCAGGGCAGGAGAAGAACGGAAGCAGGGAAAAACCATCAAGTGGTGATCCTGGATGGGGGAACCAGAGTATGGTCCCTCACCTTCTAGGTTAGACTGAAAACTCTCTAGGAGGCAGGGGGGCACCATCTTAAGGATGACTTATCAGCCTCCTATGCTATAGAGGTGTTTGGGTTCAGGAACAAAAACAGCCAAACATCAGTAGATGGTTGACAGTAAGGATTACTGGGTAATAGCATCCAAACCACGAATGGAATCCTTGTTCATCTAAAAGAGGGCTTAAGACACGTGTGATGCCCACCTCATTGCCCTCCTCAGGCCTCCACTCTGGTCTGGTGTGGGGATGCCAAGCTCCACTTAGAGGTTTCTGAATCCTAGGAAACCAGCTCAGTGCAAGAAGCTAATAGCTCCTGGATGACCTGTAGATATTAGGGGACTATAAGCTTTTATTCTTGGACAGACAAAGGGACACTCCAGTCATGGGCAAGCAAACTCCACTGATATTTGAGTATTCCAACAAAAGAGAAGTTATCAATTCTAAACCTAAACCAAAGGAATCAGGACCTATACATGTGTATTACCATCATCCCTAGTCAGTGAGGTGGCACAATGGACAGAGTACTGGATTCGGAGTTAGGAAAATCTGAATTCAGTCAGTCAACGATCATTTGTTAAGCAATCGCTCTGGGCCAAGCACTGAGATCTTGCCTTTACATTTACTTGCTGAGTTCGTTCATCTGTACAACGGGGTTACTAATAGCACCTACCTCTCATGGTTGTGAGGACAAAATGATAATATTTGTAAAGTGAATTTCAAGCCAGAAAGCCCCATATCCATGTGGCGATTCATTATTATCGTTCTGGTTGTTAATATTTTCTCTCTAGTTACAGGTCTTCCCTCTGGGTGAAGATCTTGATCCGAATGGCCTGCATCAATTATCCTACTGTAAAACAACTGATCCAGGATTTTTTTCTTTTAAATCCCAGTCCCAATTGGGATTCCCAGAATCATGGAATCTCTGGGTTGGAAGGGCCCTCCAAGGCCATCTGCTTCCAGTCAGGCCTGAGAAAGAAGCCTCCTAAGTCCTAACCAACAAGCTTTCCTGGTTGCTTTTGTTTTCAGACCCCAGGGAGGTGGAGCCCTCTGCTCCCTCAGGCAGCCCATGGTGCTCATGGGTAGCTCTTATTACTAAGAAGTCTCTCCTTACATGAAGCCCCAATTTGCCTTTTCTTGTAACATGTACTTTCGCTCCTGGTTCTGCCTTCTGACACTTAACAGCATAGTCCAATAGTCATCCTCCTGTCTATCACATCCCTGGGGTTTTATTTTCTTTTCAAGGCTAAATCTTCTCAATTCTGAACTTCCAACTATAGATCCAGGTCCAAGTATTGTGAATCTAGCAGAGGACAACTGTATTACTCTTTACGTGTAGTTGAAATGTGTGTTATAAAGGTAGCTAGATGTGTGGCTAGAATGCTGGGCTTGGGGTCAGGAAGATAGGCTCAATCTGGCATCTGACACTTACTATCCATGTGGGCCTGTACACATGGGCAAGCATGAATGAATGAGTGAATGAATACGTGTTTGCTAAGTGCTTACTAAGTATAAAGCATGGTGCAAAATATTGGGGATAAATACAGAGAACAAGAGAGTTCCTACTTTTAAGGAGTCTAACTTCTATGGGAGGAGACAACAGCTACCAGTCACAGGACTCCTTAGGATGCTCCTTAGAACACAAGAGTAGGTAGGGCAGGTGATAATATCTATTCTTTAATGTCATTTTCATTGCTAAAATGATACATTTCTGACGCCAAGACATTTGACACTATCAAAGACTATGTGGCCAAGAATTTTCTTTTCTGGATCTTCATTAGCTAGGGACCCTTAGGAAGTGGGGGACTGCAGCCATAGTAGTCAGGTTGCATTTCTGTGAAGATGGCTGGGGGTCTGGGTTGCAATCAAGACCACTGGTTTCAGAAATGCAGGACTCTTGGGCTTTGGTCCCTGTGTGCCTTTACTAGGAATCGAGGGGAGGTGGTGGTGGTGGTGGTGGTGCTTGGCACCACCTTGCAAATACCTTTTCCTGTCTCTCCCTCAGAATGCCTGGTTGCTTCAGCTGGGCTAGCTTACCTGTCTCCTTGGTGGCACTTGTCCAGCACTTGGTATTGGTGGTGGTGAGGATGGTGACCCTCTTCTCTAAGAGATCTGATCTCTTAGATGATGGCCATTGTGGTGCTGGTAGCCTGGAAGCAATCCTGCTGATCAGGGGTGGGCCACTGTTATTCTGAGAGTTCTGTTCTGAAGGGAGATGGTAGTTGAGTTGGCGGTGGGTTGTCCCATCTGACTCTTACTCAGGATGTTTCACTGTTTCTACCATGGTGGTTTGTCTGTTCTGTTGGCTACAGTTGGTTGGCAGTTGGCAGTAGTTTTGACAAGGATGCTGGCTCCCTTCTCCTCAAGGGTTGCTTCCCTGGAGATGGCCGTGGGGACCTGGCCATGTCAGACTAACGCGGCCATTGCTCAGTGTTGGACACTTCCTGGGCTTCATATAACTCCCTAGGATTTATCAGCTAAATCACAGATGTATTTTAATCTGTATATCTGTAGTAGAGCTTAATAGTTAAATGCTTGTTGGTTACTCAGTTGTTGGTGGAAGAACTTCTGCAGAGGAAGCTCCCGGTATCAACAAAATTAGAATTTTTCTCTTATTTGAGTGTATGTGCATGAATTCATCCAAATGTACATATTGCATATGTGTACATAAATTAATTGTACATGTGTATATAAAATATAAATATAGATGTAAATATGTATTCATGAGCATTGTGAAGACTCACTTTCTCCAGGCCACTCACTGGTCAGTCTTACTTCCAAAGCTGGTGAATACTTCAGGGAAACCTTGGCGTTTTAGGGGTAACTTTGAGGCATCAGGATGTTTTCTAATACTATGCTCATGAGCCCCCATCTTGTGTGCAGCAATCCATATCAATCACTTGTTATCTCCTCAATGTCAATTGACCAGTTGACATTAATTAGCTTTGCCAAACGTACATTTACTGAGAAAGTATGGGAAGAACCAACATTCAGCAACCTCCAAAACCAGAAGCACACTTCCCTCTACTACATATTATATATACGTATGTACAAGTCCATTGTTGGGTGGGTCAAACAGGTCCTTCTTCAGGGCTGGCACCTCACTGGGTTGGCTGCCATGGCTACCAGCACACTTAGTCATATCCTATGGTTGCTAGGTCTCCAGAGGTCTTCTGACTTCTTGAAGCTCACAAAAGGGCAAACTGCTCTGTTCTGTCTCCCATACTCATGAACCTAATTATCGGGGGAATACACATGAAGAGACAAAGAGAAACAGTGGCACCATGTGTTCACATGACACGATGGCTGACTGGTGAGATAAAGCTGCCCCAAGTGAATGTGCAGGGTTGCTGTCACTGCTGCTGCCTCGCTCCCTATCCAAAGGCTCAGATCATTTCCTCCTGATGTGAAAGCTTCCAGGAAAGACAGAGATTTCATCCATTCCAAACTTTGGCATGTACACATGGTTCTGGCTCAGAAGGCAATAAAAGGCTTTCCATGACCATATAGTAAGTTGAGGGGAGACAGTCAGGATGCCCAAGCCTGCTTTGAAGAGGAGAGATAAGGGACTCTTCTCTCTAGCTTTTCCAGATGCAGGTCTATAAGCCTCCCTAAAGCCTCCACATGGACTGGGACCAATTAGAGCATAATGGGCCCTGCTGCACACACACACACACACACACACACACACACACACACACACACTCACGTCTATACATACCTCTAGGTGTTTCTCCATCCGAGTGAGTATAAATAAACTATGAAGTCCTTCTAATTGATTGTTAAAATCTCATCTTCTGCATGAGACCTTTCCTGACCCCCTTAATGTTAGTGTCTTCCTCTTTTGATTATGTCCAGTTTATCCTCATACAACAAGTTTGTACCCAGTTGTTTGCATATTGTTTCTCCCATTAGTCTGTGACCTCCTGAGAGCAGGATTGTCTCTTTCCTCTTTTTCTCTCCATAATACTTAGCATAGTATCTGGCACATAGATATTAATAATGATGCTTAATAATGTTTGTTGACTTCCTGCCTGCCTGACCATGGAGAAGAGCATGCCTAGATTTGGCTTGCTCAGCCATAGGTGGTCCTGTAGGTATAAAAGTTTGGATGTGAACCCATATTTTCCTGAGTCCAAGACCAACACTATATATAGAACCTCCCACCAAGTGTGGAGTGTGAGAATAGTTTGAATGAAAACACTGGAAATTTTGGAATGTGTTTTCAGCTCATTCAGTAAGAAGTACCTAGAACTTGGTTGTCCTTTATTCTGGGAGATTTAAAGAAAGCTCAAGACAGAAAGGTGGTGGGCTCCCTCTGCAGACTGGACCATTGATACTTTGCCTACCATAGGGTAACATTGCTTCACCAAGTTTGTTTCCATCCTTGTTTGCTGTCTGGGATTGTTCTTAAAAGGAGAGGAGCCATGTAGCATTTGTATTAGCACAGTGCCTAGCACACATAGTAAGCCCTTACTAGTGTTCTTTCTTTCTTTCTTTCTTTTCTTTCTTTCTTTCTTTCTTTCTTTCTTTCTTTCTTTCTTTCTTTCTTTCTTTCTTTCTTTCTTTCCTTCGTCTATCTGTCTATCTATCTTTCTATCTATCTATCCATCTATGTATTTATCATTTATTCATCTAAGTGTCCTTCTATTAAAACTAAAATGGTTTGGGAAGATTTTTTTTTGTATTTTGTCTGACATCAGTTTGTCCATGCTGATGCAGTGAAGACAGGATTTTGCATCTTTCCTTTTTAATGTGGAGGTTACTTAGACTTGATTCTGTTCTCTTCTTTGACCCCACATGCCCTACTCAAATGTCGAGGGTAGTGGAGATTCATATCCAGAGAACTAAATCTCCATGCCGTAAGAACAGACAAACCATACTGTTTGGTTCAGTAGCAAAGCAGGTCAGTCATCTATAATTGGATCTACTGGACCCTCATGGAAACTGGCAACACATTTTATCTGTTGCCAGAGGAGGATCAAAAAGTTGCAAAAGTCTTTTCTACCTTGGGAAGCCTCAAACGAATTCAAAGAGACAGCTTCTTCTTCAATCATCACTGTCCAAAACTTCCCAAGAAATCGAAGTGTAGGAGAAATGAATCAGCCCAAAGGGTTTGGGGAGGTGTTTTGATGGGCTCAGAGGGATGCACATAAAAAGTTCAAATTTCTAAGAACCAAATGCTTCATTCCGATGCCATTGAAGTGATGTCACTTGCACCATAATTTCCCTGGCTGTATCTTACTCACCCTTCCCCTATGGTTTTCTGGTGAGATCTCTGTCTAATAGGCTCCCCGAGCAAATTGTAGGAGACAAAGGCAGACCCATAAGTTGATATTGTTTCATCCTGTCTCCCCACATTTGAGAGGTGTTTAGGTTTTCTTAAACAGGATTACACAAAGCATCTTAAAAAACACAAGATGTGGCTAGATGGGGCAATGACTGGGCCAGGGATTGCATTGATATGGGTGTGGGTGGACTGGGAAATGTTGAACAGCTTGGTCTCAGTGTACCCATGATTTGCTTTTAAACTTGATTTACATTAACATTTTCTCCATCACTGTCTTAAGTCGAGGCATCCAACAAAACAATAAATTAAGCCCTGATTAGTAGTGTTTGCCAGTTTCCTAGGTGTAAATTCTCCAGCATACTCCGGGATATGGGGAGATCCTAGCTGAAATGCCTTTTGCCGGTGCTGATGGGCATCTTTTCTTAGAGAGTTGTTTATGCCACTTTGAGATAGAATGACTTGCCCAGAGTCCCATTGCCCATATGCCAGATGGAGGACTTGAATCGAGGTCTTCCTGGCTCCAAAGTTGGCTTTCTAGCCATGCTACTTCTCATTTTAGCAAGAACCATTGGGAAATGTTCATACATGGCGAGGAAATTCATCTTTAATAACAACAATAGTCAGAAACAATTAGGTTGTTGAAACCGCAACAGATCACTGTGAGGTAGAAAAATTTAGTGCTTTTCAAATACTTAGAAAGAAATGATTTAGTGGCTAGGATTATCAGATCACTGTCTTCCATAATCAAAAAAATTTGCCCTACATTTGTAAATACCAAACTCAATATATCCTTGAGAACTTCAAGAAAATTTCTGGAACTAGATCATAATCCAAGACAAAACTGTTGGCCACAGTCTCCTGAGCATAAGGTTGACATATAAAAATTTCAAAACCAATACTTTAATACTTGCTACTATATCAAATAAGGAGTAGCTAGGTGGTGCAGTGGATAGAGCACCAGGCCTAGAGTCAGGAAGATCTGAGTTCAAATTTGACCTCAGACACTTACTAGCTATGTGACCCTGGGCAAGTTACTTAACCCCTATTTGCCTCAGTTCTTCATCTGCAAGAAGGAAATGGTAAACTATTTCAGTATCTTTGCTGAGAAAACCCCAAAGTCCATGGGGTCATGTAGAGTTAGACTTGATTGAATGACTGAACAATAACTATACCAAATACCCATAACCTCCAAGCTGCGTGGAATGAAAAGCTTTCACGATATAGAGATATAACAGAAGAAACTAAAATCATGGGGCAACAGAATGAGGTTCATATCTTTCCCATAATCCTGTTGACTATTGGAGTTGTCTGCAATATGTCTCTAGTGAGCCTAACACGAATGTACACCATAATACTTTCATTAGATTAAAAAAATCTATTCCCTTGTGATAAATAATTCTTAGAATATTAAATTTCTAAAACATGAGGGTAGGCTAGCAATTTGTTCCAGGACCATTTTAAATCTGAATTCTAAGAAAAAGATGAGCAGAATGTAATCATGATAGCTGACATTTGTATAGGACTTCATATGAATTATCTCATTTGATCTTTATAATAATCCTCAAACAAAATGCTGCTGGTATTCCCCTTTTATATATGAGAATGTTGAGGTCAGGTGACTTGCCTAGGGCCACACAACTAAGTATCTGAGGTAACTAGGTGTCTAAACCCAGGTCTCAGGGATGCCTAATTCGATGCTTCCTCTGTGGAGTTATGCTTAACTTTCTGCTGAGAAGACATTTGCAGAAAATGGGACTTTTTTTTAATTGGGGGAGGAAAGGAGTTGGTGGTAGTTGTTGTTCTTGGGGTATATCAAAGAAGTCTTTGCTACATCCATGAGATATTTTTAAGAATACTTTCCAGGACATCTATCTCACCTAGACAAGAAGACCATTTTAAATTGGACTCATTAAATCATTCGTTGACACAGCCAACAGCCACGTTGAGGCTAGTTAACAAATGAAAAATGAGTTTTTCCTACTTGTTTACTTTCTAAGGATGCTTCTTTATTTCCTTTTTTTATTCCTGGTAACACACGGACTTAGGGGATCTTGTTACATGACATTCTGACAGAAATTAAAAAATGTGAAGCCTGAAAATCCGATAGATAGCAAGTCTTCCCCCACATGGGGTATGAGTGTGTAGGTTGTTACTGACAAAAGAAACCTGGATGCCTCTTCGTTTGCAAGGAGGAATGCCAATTAAAATCCTACGTATTTGGTTAAAAAGATAATAAAAGCATAGATTCACTTTAGAAACATAAAACAAACAACCTCAGGGAAGAAAATAAAACATCAGGTGATCATAATTCATCCCATCCACTCCTTTCTTGCCTCAGCTCAGGCTGGTTCCCAATAACACAAGCTCTGCTGTTTGCAGTCATAACTAAGTTGGGGGGAAATGGAGCTTTGCCCTAAGTTGAGAGGGTGTGGCTAATAATACTCACCAGCATAGAACCAACAAAACAGAATACTTGAATTAAATTAAATTAAATAATGAATTAAAATAGGAAGTAACTGAACGGCAAGGTGAGGTGAACTCTTCTACCTCATTCTGATTCCAACTTCCCCGAATCCTAGTTATGGTTCTGAGTGTTTAAGCCAATCAAGTTTTCATTGTAACAATTAATTAAATTCCCCCTTCTTCCTGTTCGTGGCTATTCAAAAGCAAATAAAATTTGCAGGCATGCAGCCTTGTCTTTGACACTTGGTCTAAAACAGCTTTTTTACCCCTTTATTTTATCCTGTTACATCAAGGTAAATCACATCTGCTCCTGTGTCATTAGAATTTATAGCTTTTTAAAAAACAGAATGTCTCGCTTATGTTCCATCGAAAAGCTACATATATCACTTATATTTGTTTTCGTCAATTCAATAAGATTATCAATACTGTCTTACACTGACATAATTTTTTAAGGCTTTCAAAGCATTTTATATTATCTTCTTTGACCCTCATAGTAACTTCCTCAGAAATAGAACTGTCCAAAATGGAATAAAAAGGGAGAATGATGGATTCTCTCTCTCCGAATGTTTTCAAGAAGGGAGACTGGATGACCATTTGTTTGGGTATATAGTGAGAGTTTCTTTCATGTATGGGCTATGCTAGATGGCTGCCAAGGTCCCTTCATGCTTAAAATTTTGTGATTTTCTGATCTCAATCAGTATGAAGAACAGGTAGGGCTTTATAGTAACTTGTATTGAGTGTTTGATGTTTATATTTCTACCACTTCAAAGTGGTTATTTTCTATGCTCAAAGAGCCGGTTAGTGTTCCTTGTAGGAGAGAAGGCAAAGGGGCTTGAGGAATATTTCTCCACAATCCAGGTTATCAGGGAAAATTAAAGATTTTTTCCTAAATAGAAATAAAGGAACAGGCCCAGAAGTGGGGTTTCAGAGAAAACTAGATTGTAAAGATCTGAAGTTTAAACAGTGAAAATTGGAAATGTCAGGAGGTTGGAAAGTGGGAGAATATTACATAGGAGAAGGGACAAAAAGGGACAAACAATTATATACTTAGTGATTAAAAATAAATTTGAGACTCTTCCCAATAATGAAGCTGTTTACTCTAAACAGAAAGGAACTGTGAGCCTCCTAATTAGTAAGTAGATCACCAAGTTATGTCAGCTAAGACAGAGCATCCATTAAGTGCCAAAGGAAGAAGAGAAGAGCAGTGTTAGTGAGTGACTCAGGGTACAAAGACAGTTCACTGTTATCCCGGGAACAACAGTTAGGTCTGTTGTCTTCCTGGGGAATGTGTCTAAGGCACAAGTGATAAGGTGAGGAGGAAACTAAAAAGCATCAGTGAACATTATAAAGTCCCAGGAAAGAAGCTGATGAACATTAGGGACACTGGTGATGTTTTCCTTACTTTTGTCCATTGAAGGAAAGGGTTTCAGAAGAAAAACATGATTGGAAAAGTCAGTAGCTAGCTGTGATGATGGTAGCTAAAAATGATATTAACCCTGAATTTCTATTCCACAGTTTAGAATACTAGAATTATATATAAGGTGAATCACACCTACCAAAGGTTAGTAAAATACATTTGCCCAAAGTATTTAAAATATAAATGAAAAAGGCTTTAAACTAAAAATTATGTGGAAGGGGAAAATATTGTGCATCTATATCTACCAAATTAGACATCATAAAGGGTAGCTATAATAATGAGCAGCTAGGTGGCACAGTGGACAGAATGCCAGGAATGAAGTCAGGAAGACGAATCTTCCTGAGTTCAAATATGACCTCAGACACTTATTAGCTGTGTGACCCTGTACAAGTCACTGTTTGCCTCAGTTTTCTCATCTGTAAAATGAGTTAGAGAAGGAAATGGCAAACTGCTCTAGTATCTTTGCCAAGAAAACCCCAAATGGGGTCACAAAGAGTCAGATACAACTGAAATGATTCAGCAACAAGATATAACAAAGCCAGAAGAATAGCAGTTGAGACAATCAGAAGACCACAGGAGAAAAAAATGAGGCAGTAGTAAAACTCATGATCTCAAATATCTATACACAAATGCACAAAGTTAAGGCAATAAAGAAAATGAATTGGAGCTCCTAAGGTAAAAAGCAAATTGGACCTCATAGAGATCCCTGGGAGTTGGTAGGATGAAGCTCATGGCTGGAAGGGAGTTCTTCATGGATACATTATTCAGTAGAAGCAGGAGAGGCAAAAGGGGGTGAGGTGGGGTGAGGTTATATATTATAAAGCTATATTCAAGTGAGGAAATCTAGTAAATAGAATGGACAAGCATGGTGAAGAACATTTGGTTGAAAATCAATGGACCAAGAAATAGAAACAAATTTATCACCAGGCATATTAGTAAGGAAGGAAGGAAGGAAAGGAAGGAAGGAAGAAAGAAAGGAAGGAAGGAAAGAAGGAAGGAAGTGAAACAGCATTTATTAAGCACCTACTATATGCCAAGCACCGTTCTAAGCATTTTACAAATACTGTCTCATTTGATCCTCACAACATTGAAAATTAGGTGCTTTTATTATTCTCATTTTGCAGTTGAGGAAAATAAGGCAGATGGAGTTTAATTCCAACTCTTGACTTCTGACTTCAGGCCCAGGGCTACATCCATGGTACCATCTAGCTGCTGGTGTAATTCTCTGTTGCCCTTGATGATGAGATTTTACTATCAAAATCTGTTAAGAGGTTTTCCATTTTTCCTCTGTTTTTTCCCCCTGTTTTTCCCCCTCTCATCTTTGTATCCTTAAATGATGAATTTGAGATGATTTGGTGTCTCTCAACAAGAATAAAAATCAAACTGGTTTTGCCCTCCCTTGATCCTCCTTTACAAAGCAGTATTTCTCATAATCTTTCCTCATTCTTATTCATAACATCTTACAAACAAGTTTATGTTCTAAATGTGTGCTACCTTTGGTTACTATCTCTATCACATGCTTCTTGACTAACATGCTTTTTGCAGTATTTTGTTTCCTTGTTATGGCAAATGATTTACATTGGTCAAACTTGTATATAAACTTATAACCAGTGTCAATGTTCTTTCTGCTATCCATTTTCCATTTTTGTTATCAATATCTTCCTCAGAAAGGTCATTTCTTCTTCAGAGAGGCTGAGTTATTTTATTTTTATCTTGTGTCTTTTTCATGGTTATTCTTTGTTTAGCTTTTTACTATTTTTGAGGTTTGCTCTAACAAGCTGGTGGCCTAACTATACAGAAACAGATGCTACAGGAATGACACCCATGTCAATAGTGAGTCTTTTCCTGCCTACTAAAATATCATCATTTATATTCTTTGCAGCATGGCAATATTCCGCTATATTCAACACCATGATTTGTTTAGCCATCCCTAATAGTGGACTACACGTTTTATTTCCAGGATTTTTTTGTTTTTAAAAATAACTCTGCTATGAGAGTCTTTTTACATGTGGATCTTTCTTACTGTCAGTGACTGCTTTAGGGCACGGTTTCACTATTGGAATCTCTGAGTCAATGGGTATGAAGAATTTGGAGTCTTTCTTGCACACTTCTCAATTGTTTTTGAGCCAATTCATAGTTCCCTAAGCACCGAATTGGTGTGCCTGCCTTCCAGGGCTCCTACAACAATGAATTTCTCCCTCTTTTAGTATCTTTGTGAGCTTGAGGGATCATGATATTATGCTTCAGGATTGTTTTAATTTGTACTTCTCTAATGATTACTGATTTGAAACATTTTTAAAAGCTCTCAGTGATAATTTTTTATTTTTTTAACTATTCATATTCTTTGACTACTTGTCCAAAGCCATAGGACTTTAAGAGATGTGCAGGAAGGCTTCTAGGTTATTGGGCCAATCGTCTATGTAGTATTTTTGGAGGGGCTGCATATGGGTAAGCCCTTTACAAGATGAGAAGGTTGGAATGGATAGCCGTCAGTACCATAAAAGAAGAGTACCTGCTTCAAGCTCCCAGTTCCACTGAAGCACTAATGTACTTACAATGAATCAGAAGCCCCACAAGGTTAAAGGGCCTGCTCATAATCACATAGACGGAAAATCACCTGGCCTAGACCCCAACACAGCTCGTCTGCCTCCCAGGCCAAGGCTATTTCCATTGGATCAGTCTGCCTTGCTCATGGGATTATAGCTGAGATCCCTGAAAACTTGCATTTTTCCACATTAAAAAAAATCAATTCTTTGTCCACTTACGCTTTCAAGTCAATTGGCATTATTCATGTACTGTGTCTCAACCGTCCTTTGCCACATGACTCAATTTCAGAGCTGCAGCTTCATTAGTGGAACGTTTGCTTCTTTTCCCCAATCATTAATAAAGATATTAAATAAACCCAGGCCTCCCAACAGTCACAGTGGGACAGAGTTGAACACCTGATGCCACTTTCTTCATTCCATTTGTCACGACTCTCTCCTCTGCTCTGTCAGCCAGTTTCCAACATAGTATATCAGGAGGAATGAGTTTGTAAGACAGTTGCTTTCCAACTACTTTTCACTTTATGGGGGTTTTTGCATGAAGAGTCCCAATATCTCATATTTATTGTGTCCAATTTATTCAGCAGCTGGTCTATCTTATTTGATCGCCAAGCCTGTAACAGAGCTGTTCAAGAGTGGGATGGGCCATCTCAGAAGGTGGAGAGTTACCCACTACGAGGGAGTTTTAAGCAGAGGCCAGATGATCACTTGTCAGATAAGAAGTAGGGAGAGTTCATGTGCAGGTTTGGGCTGAACTAATTGCCACTGAGGTCCCTTCCGACTGTGAGATTCTATGATTTTAGGATTTTTGATGGTCTAATTATCTAGAATATGCTATACCAGGGTGCTTTGAGGCAGTTGGTAGCACAGTGGATAGAGTGCTGGGCCTGGAGTCAGCAAGACCTGAGTTCAAATCTGGCTTTGGACCCTTACTAGCTGTGTGACTCTGGGCAAGTCACAAACCTCTGTCTCCCTCAGTTTCCTCATCTGTCAAATGTGGGTAATAGTAGCATCTGCCTCCCAGGGATGTTGTGAGGATCAAATGAGGTAATATTTTATAGTATGGTACAGTACAGTACAGTATAGTATAGTACCTGACACATAGTATATTTTTATAATTTTATAATTGCATTTCAGTATAATTGGTTTCTTTTGTGATGCTATGGATTTTATGTTGTGTATTTAAAAACGTGATACTAAGAAGCAGACCATGGACTTCACCAGACTGCCAAGGTGTCCATGACACAAAATAGTTAAGAGACCCTTCTCTACACAGTATTTGATTGTCTATAGGTCTCTGAAATCCCTGCCGACTCTAAATTAATGTGCCTATGATTGATTGCCAGTTATTAATGTGTTCCAGGAAATGCAAAATCTCAGCCAGAAAGGTCAGTATTGGGGAAAGTGGTCCAGAGCATCGGAAGACTGGGGATCCCTCATGAACTACACGTAGGACCAGGAGCAAGCTACTTCATCTTCTGCATTTCAGTTTGTACCATCTGTACAATGGGGGATTTAGTCTTCATTCATTCATTCACCTCTATGTTATCGAGAGATTACATTTCTCCAAGTATTGACAGGTTTTGGGTGGACATAATGAATCTGAAACAACCTCTGCCCTCATGGAGCTATAATCTAGTATGGCAGCTCAAATTGTAAACAAATAATGTTAATGCATTGTGGAATGTCCTCACTGTGTCCCCCCCTCCCCCCAAGAAGTGCACAGTATTGTATGTGGGAGTTCTGAAGAGGGGAGGGTTAAGGGAAGTTCCATAGACATCATCTAATTGTCTTCTCTGTTTTTACAGATGAGGAAACTGGCATCCAGAGATGTTAGGTTATTCACCCAAATTCCCAGCAACAGTAGGGGTCAGAGCTGTTTCATAAAATATGCAGGGTTCTTTTGTTGACATGCATCTCTTTTTTTATCCATAAATTCTCCATGGCTTGAAATATGATCTCTATGTAGATGAGCTGCTGTCTCTTGCCTGGGCTTCTCCTCTGAATGCTGCCCTGGCATTTCCAGGTCTCTCCTGGATATCTGGATCTGGATATCTCACTCCTCCCACATATTCCAGATGCTCCGAGTTGAGCCCATCATGTCCACACTATGTTCTTCAGATGCACACTAAAACTAGTGCTTTCCCTAGCTTCCCTACTTTGGTGGTGGGTCCCTTTCAATCCTCTATTACTTTTCCCTCTATTTCATTACCCACCTCTAGTCAGTTGCTAAGTCCTGTCAATTACAGCTCTATGATATCTCCTTCCTGTCAGAAGTGACTGCTCTCCTGTCCAAATTTGATTGACACATTGAATCTGTGACTTCAACCTTTTTTTAGAGACATCCAAAATGTCTTCAAAATCCACCGTCTTCTCTTCATTCCCTCTATTATCACCCTAGTTCCAGCCATCACAGATGGTCTCCTTATGTCTAGCACTTTTTTAAACATTGATCACATATAGGAATTGAATGTCCACATTATTAGTTTTCCTTTTGTTTGGTGGACAATAGGAAGCCATTGAAGGCTTTTGAGCAGGGGGGCTGTGATCTCAGAATTAATTGCCAGGAAAGATTGGGGTGTATAAGGTATTCAAGAAGGACTGGCAGCTATGATATGATGGCTTGCCAAGCCCTTTTTAGGGCTGCTTGTCCACCTTTGGTATCAACCTGGCACTTAGCTCTCACCCATGGCTCCAAGAAGCTGTAGTGTGCACAACAGCGTCACCCTGAGGACCCTTAGCACATGAGCTAAACCAGGCTGAGGGTGACCGAGAGGCCTCAAGCCTGTCAGTGAGTTAGGGGGTGTCTACCCCAAGCATGTGAACGCTTCTCCTGATGGAATGGGTGGATGAGAACAATTTGTTCCAATGACCATGAAGGCAGCTGAAGCAGGTACTATGGAGCACTTAGAGCTTGTTTAGACATCATAGATGCCAAGGTTATCCACTGTATCCTGGTCCTGACTTTTGGCTTGCCACTGAACTTTAATGACTCTGGAAGAGAGAGTGAGGCTGACAACCTTGTGCAACTCTTCCTCATTTACATCAAAATCTCTCACTGGTCAAGACATCACCCCCACGATGTCATTGTCCTCTTCAAAAACAAAGGATGACCACCAGCCAGGCAGCAGGATAAAGGGTGGAGTGGGAGAAGGGAGAGACTGGAAGTGGGAAACCCATTTGAAGTACTGTGATAGTGCAGGTGGAAGTTAAAGATGACCTGAATATTAATAATAACTAATACTTACAGAGCATTTTAATATTTGCAAAGGACTTAGCATATATTAGATAGTTTCATCAATCTTTCCAGCAGCCTGTAAGGCAGATGATATGACTTCCGCACCTCTGAGTGTCCTCATTGTTGATCCCCCCTGCCTGGAACTTTCTCCTTTCTCATCTCTGCCTCCTAGCTTCCCTCCCATCTCAGCTAAAGTCTCATATTCTTCAGGAAGCCTTCCCCAGCCCTCCTTAATCTTAGTGCCTCCCCACTGAGACTACTCCCAATTTATCTTGTATGTCTCTGTAATAGTAATTAAGGTGGGACTTTTTGCTGTTGACCTTTAAAGGTTCTGGCCTTTGTTTGAATAGGGCAGATAAAGTGGGATGTTTTTGTATTTCTCAGCACTGAGGCAATTGGGAGCCATTGATTTGTATCTGATGTGATATTGGGGGTGGGGAACTTCTCCACACCTAGCATGGGTGAGGTCAGGGCCCTCTGGCCCTGAACAGGATATATAAGCACAAAGGTTAGCATTTTCCCTTGAAGCTCTGAGCCATAGCAGGAGTGGTGCATGACTCTGGGTCAGCCACTATAATGAGCTCCCCAGCTCTACACCCAGATGTTGAATTGTATTTGGTCTGTAATTCAGGGTACTGGTTTTTTCCCCTGAACTAAGAAAATGATATTCGTATGCGGGATTAAAGTAAGATTGTTAACCGCTTAATGTTGCTTTCCTTAATAAAGCTGATGAAAAGGACCTGGGCTGGCAGTGTTCTGTGAGCTGGTTGTTGTTGGTTTTATACCCTCACAACAGCTGCTAGCCAGATTGTTGATACAGTCTCAAACATATAGGGACTATTTTTTAAACTTTTCTTTGTATCTCCAGTGCTTGATACAGTGCCTGACACATAATAGACAATTAATAAATGCTAATTTATTGAATGAATCATTTTCCAGATGGAGAAACTGAGGTGAAATGACTTGTCCAGAGTCACAAAACTAATAAGTGTTGGGACAGGGTTTGAACTCAGTTCTTCGGGACTCCAAGTCCATCCAATGCTATATCCCCCATACTTAAAGTCTTCAAGTGAGGGGCATACACAGTTTCCCAAGGTGGCCCACTCCATTTTGGGGTAGTTAGGAATTTTTTCCTGATACCAAGATTAAACTGCAGCTTCTCTTCATTGCACCTGGTCTTTCCCTCTGGGGCCAAGCAGAAAATCTAACTGCTAATCCACATGACAGTCCTTAAAAGACATGAGCACAGCACTTGTATCTCCTCATGTCTTTTCCAGATTAACCACAATCATTTCCTTCATCTGATTTTTTATGGTTTAGACTTGAATTCTTTGTGACTCTTTCACCATCCTGGTGGGAGATGGGAGCAGGAGGCTAGCTTCCAGAGTTCTAGGGTTAAAGCAGTGGCCAGTAGAAATATAGGAGATCTGAGAGAGAGAAGGAGAAGGGGAGAGACTGACAAAGAGAGACAGAAATGCAAAGACAAAAATAGAGAGATGCAGACAGAGGGAAACAGAAAGAGATAGACATAAAGAGTGACACAGAGAAATATAGACAGATACACAGTCAGACAGAGAACTCAGGAGGTAGAAGGAGTAGATGAGACCAGGAGATAAGTGAATGTAGTAGTCTTGGAGATGAAAATCTCCATCTCCTCCCTTAAGACTTCAGGGAAGGAGCTTAGTATGAATGAGCATGTACAAGGTTAAGGAAGTGAAGAGGAGTTGAATGAATTCAAGATGCCTTTGATGACCTTGACCTTTACAGGAAATTAGGAGGTAAGTTCATTTGATGAATTAACATAGAGAGTACATGGAGTTTTTTGTTTTTACCTAAAGGGAGAAGAGCATGTATGGGAAAGCTACATGGAGAATGTTATTGATGATTAATATGGGATAAATAAAAAATAGCCATTCAGCAGTGAGGGACTAAGTGAGGTAAAATGGAACAAGTTTGTTGAGAACATAGCGAAGTGTAGTTTGTGATTTCCTGCAGCTTTTGGCTACTTATGAGTAGGCACTGAAGAGATAAGTGTTTGGCATCATTGAGGTTTGGAGATTAACTGAGAAAGAATGACTAAAGGTCAAGGGGCCAAAGTTGAAGGCAACATCATCTTAAAGTATGTGACCACTGGATCAAAGCAGAGCTGTAAGCCTTGGAAATATTGAGGAATAGAGCCTAACATCCTTCTGGGCCCAGCTTAGTGTCCATCCCCAAAAGTCTCACATATTTATGCAAACCAAAAGATTAACTCAGTAGGCTGCTTACCCAACTCCATGATATAGTGAGGTCAATGTTCATTTTAATTAGGTTGATCTCTTTTGGCAAGAGGTCTGAAGGATGAATGAAAGAATGGGAGAAGTTGATATGCAGGCAAACCATTAGGAGGCCATTACAGTAGCATGGGGAGGAATACTGAGGACCCAATATAAGGTGACATTGACAGCACGAGAAAGGAGGTCAGAGAGATATTGCCAAGATATAATCTACTGATTCGAATTTTGGAGTAGGGGAAGAAGAGTCACAATTGAAGGAGGATTTAAACCGTCATGACTAGGACAGTCATGACACTATCAAAAGAAATAGACACACTGGATAACAAGGAAAGTTTTTGGTAAATATGATATGTTTAGTTTTGTCCACATTGAGCTTGAGGTATTAATGTAACAACAGCTAGAGATATGTTCAGAAAGAAGTTGGAAATGTGGGACTGAAGATCAGCGGAAAAATGCAGACTGAGTATACAGATTTGGAAGTTGGAATAGTGGGGAATTTCTGAGTCTAAGAAGGCATTGGTAGATTAATTTCAAGCATTGGTGAGGTCTAAGACATGTGACCACCCTTGTGACTGGCTGAGGCAGAGCAGAGAGGCCATAATGGCAGCTGAGTTTAAGACTGTGTGAACTAAAGATGTTAGAAGAGTCATCAAGATGGACATTGAATATAGGCCGTTTTTTTTCTTTTTCCTGATACTGGCTACCCTTTTAATCATTGCACCATATTAGCAATTACAGAAGAGGACAGAGGAGAGCAAAGATGTAGAGGCCAACTTTGAATCTGGCAGTCTGGCTCATTATTAGTAACCAAAGGATCTAGGGAGAGAGAAACCAATGAAATAAAGAATTAAAGAACAGTCTTAAATAACTAGTTGGTCAAACACATTTGGAGGTGGCATAATTTATTCTTCCACTAAGATCTTTCACTGATTCTCTGATGTGGTGTAAAGATGATGCTGAGTCCTCAAAAGCTATGCCTAAGTATAGAGAATAATGTCAAGAAGTTCCTACCAAGTCAGAACTCTTAGTAGAGGCCTGAGGGTGAGTTGCATGCCTGTTTTTGAGGACAGGATTATCTCACTTCAGAGATGGGCATCACTAAAGATTGACCATCAGGTAGTTAATATTTTAGCCATAACAACTCATTAAATTATTATGACATTGAGGCCGTGTGACTTGTATGAGAGGAAGGACTGCGGCTATTAACGGGCTCAATATCCTTGAAGAAAATATTCTTTTGTGGTATTTCAGCTTCTCTCAGAAGAGAGATGAGCAGTCTCAGGAGATAGACTGGAAAGCATCTGGAGGAGGGCAACGTATGTGGTGAAGAGGTTTGAGCTTCTACTGTGTGAGGACTGCTTAAACTGGGAACATTGGGTCTCAAGAAGAGGACGCTCAGCAGGGACATGACCTCTGTCTTCTGCTAGGAAACCAGCTTACCTGGAGGAGGGAATGGACTCGTTTGGCTGAGACCCAGAAGGTAGAACTTGGAGCCACAGAGAAATTGTAAAGAGGTGGATCTGTGATGGATGTCAGGGAAACCTTCCAAACCATCCCAAAGTGCCACAGGTTCCCTGGAATGGTCATGGAGACCCTCTGCTTGAGATGTGCAAGCTCAGACAGATGAGCATTTGGTAGGCATTTTTGTTGTTGTGGGTTGGACTTGACACCTTGGAACTTGCATCCGACTCCGAAATCCTGTGATTCAGAATAGAACTAACTTAAAATTGAAAACATTCTCTTCTGCTCCAATATACAGAAATACTGTCTATTTCCCCCCTTTTCATCATTGCTCCTTAGGGAATAGGGATTGGGTCTGTGGTTTCATTAGCATTGCAGCCTCCTTTACCAAGGCAGAGAAGGAACTAATAGTCATAGAGGTGCCTAGAACTCTAATCTGCTCACTTGTTTGCCCAGGATCACATATCTGACATGTATCAAAGCTGGGACTTAAACTCAGGCCCTTGGCTACAAGACCAGTTCTCTGTCTACTGTATTATGGTTGCCTCTCCCTACTTCCATGACTCCTTATATTGTATGTTTCTTATCTGCATGTGCTGTTTTCTTTCTACTAAGATGTGATATCCCTGAGGATGTATCGGTAAGGCAAGATTCATGACTTTGAAGATGACCATGACCATGAACATGCCTGTATAGTTTGGAGCTGCAAAGTATAAGAGATTCTCTAGGCAGAAGGCAGGGAAAGTATAACAGTTATTTAGACACCAGAGGATTAAATCTCAAAACCAATAACTCCAACACGACATAGCAACAGTTGTATCCCAAAGCCAGTAAGTCCACCTCAAGGTAACAATAAGGAAATTATAACGCAGTATTACAGCAAAGAACCAAGTCATCCTGTAACCTTCCCCCCTGATGGGACCATCTTGTAAACTCGGCTTGTCTGTGTTCTCTCCCTCTTCAATTCTTCGGTCTCCACCGCTCTCTGGTTTCTGCCGTATACTCTCTTTGTACTCTCTGAGTTCTATAGTTTGCTAGTCTGCAGATTCTCAGCTCTGTTGTCTCAGGGTTCTTACTTCTTTTCTTTGGGCTGAATTCTGACCTTAATGGCTACCTTCTGGGTATATACTCTCCCCTTAGGGCCCAAGGGCCTCACACTCAGTCAGCCAAAAGATGTAGGCCTGGGGCTTAGCACTTAGTAAGTAAGGGTGTAGGCCTGCCTCTAATCAGGCCTCCCTTAACTAGCCCCACCTGAGGCCTATTGAATAGCATCACAGAGGGTCAGGGCTACATCATTTTTGCTTTTGTTTCCCTAGTACCCAGGACAGCAACTTGAATATAGTAGGTGCTTCATAAAAATATGTTAGATTAAATTGACTTATAGACAGCATGTCCTCTAAAAATTCCTCCTCCTAAAAAGGAGGTTACCCTGAACTCTTGAATCCTATTCTAATGGTCCATAAGCTCTTCTAGTTTCTACCCTAATGGAAAATCTGTGAGCATCACCCAGATGGCAGACTATGTCTGTTATCTGGGGGTCAGCCTAACCAAGCAAGGAGAGGTTTGTCTCCACTAGGTGCTAATTCTTTGGCCCTATTACTTCTGTTTTGAAAGTGATAAGAGTTAGCAAGCATGGGCAGAGGTGGTTTTGACATTGGAAGGGATATCAAGAAGCAAGAACTGAGATCCATTGTCATGTTGATGCCTAGCTACCCTGTACAGTTTTTTTAACCTTTAATTAAGTTGAAAAGCATGGCAATAAAAATAGATTGTTTAAACCAAAACAGGTTTGAAACAGTTTTAGTGCCTAACATCTCAAAACAGAAAGTTATGTTAGTTGAATGCAGTGTTAATGAGCTGGCTAGCGGTGGTAAAGACTTCTGGTAGAGACCTTCCTTGAATCTCCTTTCAATCTTGTCAAGCTTGTTTGTGCCCCAAATCTGGTGGGAGTTGAAACCTTTTGGGATTTTCCAGTTTTTGGACATGAGAGTTCCCAGAAGTTGAACTTCACAAGATAAAAACAAAATTGTTGAGAGAGATTTACCGGGAACGATCAGATATATGGATGTCCAAGAGAAATTACTAGTTCATTACAAACATATACGTCTATCAAAAATGATGCCCATATAATGAAAAATAGTCTTTAGCAGTCATTCTAAAGCTGCAAAATATAGACGCACTTATTCCAGAACGTAAGATGGCAGAGGATTACCCCCTCCAGGGCCTGATTAGGCCTACCTTGAATAAAGATCACACAGGCTTCCCACCTCCTAGCAGAGAGAGAGGAAAAGAAAGCCCTGTTTCTGGTAGTTCTCCTCCTGCCAGAAGGGCTAGCTTTTCTGTATTTCTGCCAGTACAGAAGCTGAAGAAGCCTTTTCCTCCCTGCTGCTATGTCATCCAGAAAAGGAAAAAGAAATCTGGGACTGGAAGTAGAGTCAGAGCAGGGCCAAGAGGCTGCTCCTCCCTTGATCAATTAGAAAATGAGAGAGAGAGAGAGAGAGAGAGAGAGAGAGAGAGAGAGAGAGAGAGAGAGAGAGAGAGAGAGAGAGAGAGAGAGATCCAGGGGATAAAAAGCAGGCAGCCTGCTTTTTAATTCTGCCTCCTATTCCTAGTGAGGTCTGGTGACATGCTCTGTGTCAAGTGTCATCTTGCTAGGTCCAAACCCCTTCTCTGCTCTTTCTTCCAGGTGAGGCAATATCTTATTTCTCTCTTAATCTCTGTCAGAGGTGCTAGCTTTGAAATAGGACTAAACCCAGCAATGAACAGGGAGCCACCTCCTAAATCAATTCACATGATTCATTCAGGATCACGATTTTGAATAAAGTAGGTTCTTCTCCCCCCATCCTCCAGCACCCAGGCAAATCGTGAGCAGTAAAGTTTTTCCCATAGGCCATGCTTCAATATTTAGCACAGTGCCTGGAACATAGTAGGGGCTGTAGAAATGTCATAAATATTATTGTAGTTATCATTTAGTATAGAAATGTCCTGAAATAAGTCATCAAAAACATTTTACTCAGCATTTTGCAAATATCATCTCATTTGATAGAGAGGGCTCTTTCTCCTCCCTCTATTCAGAAAGCTAATAGTTTGGTCAGTTAGCAACGATATTGTCAAGGTCGGCTGATCTGAGGAAGCCTTGTTGTATTCCCCAACCCATTTGATGGGCTAATTATAGCCTTTATATCACACCCACCACATTATGGCCAGGCAGTCCAACTCCTAACAAACTGCAGGCAGGTTGGTAACAACATTCAGTCTGAAATAAACACAATAGAACATTTCCCATCGCTTTCTGAACTTAGGAGTGCAGCTTTGATGCTTCTGCTCTTTAAAAGGATTTCTGTACTTTGGAGGTGTTTTGTGGCTTTATGATAATCCCTGGAGAAATTTCCTGTAGATTTTTGAGATAAAGCTAAGGGAGCATATCAGTATATGTGTATATAAATAGCATTGGGGGATTATTAAGAGAGTCCTTCAAAAGGTGGCTGAGAAGTCATTGGATCCTGTTGGAGTCCTCTGAAGGTATTACAGATTGAACACTTGCATTCTATCTTTCCTCCTTGAAGACAGTTTTTGGCTCGACACCTTCTGGGTAAGACACAAAAACTCTAAATTTCCTATGGCATTTCAGAAGTCCAAACAGGCACATTCACACCCAGAACTGACTTTTTCAAGTAACTCAAGTGCAAACCCCACCTGTTGCTCAATAAACAACATGCTGCTTAAAGGTTCCACCAGAACCTGAAAAAAAATTGAGGGACTTCATGAGGGATGGAGAGATAAACAGTGTTGTTCTCCGAAGTCACAGGCTCCAAGAGTAAAAATTTCGGAGTCAGAAAGAAATTTGGCCACCATCTATTTAGACCAGTCCATACCTGTTCAATATCCCAGTTCTAACACATCCCATAAAGAATCATCCAGGTCTCTTTGAAAGCTCCAGTGAAGGGGAACACTCCACTTCACAGCAGCCCATCTCACTTATGGACATCTCTCACCATTGGGAAGTTTTTCTTAATATCAAGATTAAGTTTCCTCTTTGCAATTTTAACCCTTTATTCTTAGTTCTCCCCTTCAGGAATAAACAGAACAATTCTCCCTCTTCCACACGACTTGAAGGCAGTTATCATGTCCTTTTTCAACCTTCTCTTCTCCAGGCTAAAAATGGCTAATTCCTCAAACTGATCCATATGTTGGTAGAATCTTGGTAAGAAATTTCATTGTGTACAAATTAGAATACAAGTCCATAAAAGGGTTTATTCTGTAGATAAATTACAGGTCAAGGTAGGGAGAAGCATCAACTGGAACAAAGAGAAGCATCTCTCTCTAAATATAGGGCAAGAGGGCTTCTGAATATGAACCATCATCCGCAGATACTTATGGTGTCCAAAAATACATAGTCATTCTGGGTTCATGATGGATCAGTTACTGGTCTTGGGACCAATTTGTTGCATTTAAGGGGAGATAAATGTCTTTCTGATCTTCTAGTTTTTAATTTGCCTTGAGGATCTGAGAGAGGCTAAATTTTGTTTATTTTTTAATTAGTCTCATCAAAGAACTGGGCTAAAGGGAAGCAAAACCATAGGGTTAAAGTTGACCTTTGCATCTTAAGTGGAGGCTTCTTCTAAAATGGCATTACTGATGCTAATAAAGGGAAAATGCACCATCATCAGTCACTGCAGTAGAACAGAAGGCTCCTGAGGGCAAAGTGTTTATTTTTTATTTCTTTCTCCAGCATTCAGCACAATACCTGTAGCATGCATTAGAGCTATAAAGTCTTTTTGATGGATTGATTGGTGTGGTATAAACACAAGGCCCCTTATCAACCTGGTTGTTGTCCTCTGGAGACTCACTAGTGTAGCGATGGCCTTTCTGTAGTGTGGCACCCAAAATTAACGTCCTTCTAGATTTAGTCTGACTAAGAGAGACTGGGGGAAGGAATGTAATCATTTTGTCGTTCACATCTTTTTTTTTTTAATACCAAGATCTCATTAGATTTTTTAGATGGCTACCATATTTGGCAAGCTTCTTTTGCTCATCCAGTTCTGGGGGTATGAACATAGGGGCTGAAGGACTGGCTTAGGAAGGGTTAATTGCTTAGCAACCAGGCTATTGTTTAGAGTCTGCTGGCAGGGAATGGGTCAGGAAAGACTAATTAGATGAGCTCCAAGTTCTAGGGATATGCAAGTAGAACAGGTGAAAATCAAGCTGGTGATAATTGAGGGCTAATTATCCTCCACCCAGCAATTGGCCACCAGGTGTTTTGTGCCACATAAAAGCAGAGACTGGCAGTTCAACACAGGCTGGGTTTTATTCAGAGAAACAGTGAGAGCTGGAAAACGCTCAAGGCTTTAAACCCCACAGAAATGGTTTTTGTTGATCTGAATTATATGCTCTCACTTGCTCTAAGAATTAATGGCAGGACTGGGGGAATCAAGCTGCTGGGTGGATTTCTGTCCTTTCTTTCTCTCTTGGCTACTCCCTACATAACTCAGATGGATGGCGCTTATACTAACCTTGGCTTCATTGGCTAAATCAGTATTTGGCTTAGCACAGCTCCAACATGATCTTACCACTATGTTTTTTTTTCTAGGAGGGACAATTGACCTGGTACATGCCAGGCAGAAAATTGAGCTTGGCCTTTTGCAGGGCCATACATGAAGATAGAATGTAGCCATCTGTTGGAACTAAGGAGAGGGTCTGGATCCTGCAATACTCATAAAAGCTAACTTTTATACAGTGCTTTAAGTTTTGCAAAGTAGTTTACACATACTATCTCATTTGATCCTGAATCAGATCCTCAAACAATCCCATCAGGCTGGTGATATTATTATCCTTGATTTTACAGTTGAGGAAACTGAGGCAGGTAACAATTAAGTGACTTGCTCAAGGTCACACAGCTAGTAAGTGTCTGAGGCAGGATTTGAACTCAGGTCTTCTTGACTCCAAGTCCAATACTCTGTCCACTGTGCCACCTAGCTGCTTAACTAGACCTATGTGACCTGACCTACCAGGAATAGCAGGTAGGAATAAAGGCAGGTTTGACCTTGACCTTGACCTTTTTCTCATTCTTATTCTTGAACTCATTGACCCATGGTCTCAGGCTTACTTTAGAGTTTCTCCAGTACTTGCCATGGGTTGAAGAGATTCCACATAGAGCCCTTATTACACTTTTCAGCAGAAGAATGTTGTGCAGGGCCCTTGAACTCCCTCTATTGTTTAATGCTCTCCAAGGTTCATTTCCCTTCTGCTCAGATGTTCACAGTTTTCTTTCCTCTAGAAATGAAACTATTCATCTGCTCTAAATGTCTTTCCTTCCTCTCAGAGCTGGCGCAGTTCTCTCCCTGCCTCAGGCCCTCATCACCACTCACAGCTTCCTATTTGATTTTCCTGCCTCAAGTCTCCCCCTGCTATTCTTCAGGCATTTCAGTCATAGTCAACTCTTAATGACCCCATTTGGATTTTCTTGGCAAAGATTCTGGAATAGTTTGCCATTTCCTTCTCCAGTTCATTTTACAGATGAGGAAACTGAGGCAAACAGGTTGAAGTGACTTGCCAGATAATGACACTTTTCTCCTCAGTAAACTCCCCCAGTTCTTTATTACTCTTAGTATGGTAGGGACTGGACCACTGATGTAAAAGTCCTCTGGGATGAGGAAACCTTATCTGCCAATGTCAGCTCATACATTTGTATCTGAGAGAATCGCCTGGAACACTGAGAGACTAAATTGCCCAGGTTTACATAACCTGGATATGTTTGAGGCAGGACTTGAACCTGGAACTTCTTGGCTTCATACTCGATCTATCCACAGTGCCAAGCTGCCTCAACATTACCTTTAGGAAAAATATTCAAGGTCCTCTTAAAGCCTCTCATTGAATACGTTGCCTATTCACAGAGTCTCTGGACCAGCCAAGTTGACCTTCTCAAGGGTCCTCATATGAGGCATTTCATTTTCCATGGCTGTGCCCTCATATCCACACTCTTGCTACATCCTCATCTCTGCATGTTGCGATTCCTAGTTTCCTTCAAGGGCCACTGCCTAATGGAGCCTGTCTTTCATTCCTTCCCCATCCACCCCCAGTGCTAGCTATGTAACTCTTAACTAACCTGGCATCTCTTTTGTATATACCTAGGTATATACCTCCATCTCCCTCAACTAGACTAAGCTCCTTAAGAGCAGGCAATGTTCCACTCTTGACTTTGTATTCCCAGTACGCACTAAACAAATACTATTGATTGTCATGCCAAGCTAATTTGTATACTCCCCAACCACATGGTAAACTCCTTGAGGGTAGCAACTATAGCATGGAACCTAGCATAGCATTCTCTACAAAGGAAGCAGGTGAACAAGGCACCAAACCACTCTAAGGTCTTGGTTTCCTCATTTATAAAATATGCAATTCAGTTTAGATGACCTCTAAGGGCCTTCCATATCTAACATATTATGATTCAATGATTCTAACAATGGTTCCAACTCTGTAGAAACTTTCCAGACAAAGGCTTAGAACAGCCCCTCAGCTATTGGCTGGTGGATTTCCTAATCCCTCCAACCTTTTTCTTCAGACTTCAGTTCAGGTGACATTTCTCCATCATTTCCTGATCCCAGTGGGCCCTTTCCACCCACATCTCATCTCTCTTGGCTCTCTGTTTGATGTCACCCTGCTTTGTTCATCCAGGCTTGTTGATGATTCCCCTGTACTAG
Source organism: Trichosurus vulpecula (assembly GCF_011100635.1). Taxonomy (NCBI): domain Eukaryota; kingdom Metazoa; phylum Chordata; class Mammalia; order Diprotodontia; family Phalangeridae; genus Trichosurus; species Trichosurus vulpecula. The sequence goes on along the minus strand of NC_050576.1, from coordinate 8,162,091 downwards.
ATTCAGACCTACAAGCATTTAGGAAGCATTGGCTTTATGCTAGACTCTATGCTAGGGCCTGGGGATACAATGACAAAAAAAAGCCAAATCAGTCTCTGCCCTTAAGCAGTTTAAATTTCCCTTGGGGTTGGGTGGGGTGGGTAATAGTGACAAAGAATGTAGGCATTTTCTCCCCATAATCCTTGTTCTTTCAGCCTCCAGAACAGGTGACACTTCCCCTTCTCTGCTCTGCTCCCCCCCATTGATTTGACCATCCTCATATTTCTTATGGCACTTTGTGTATGCCCCTCCTTGCCTATGGCCACATTCTCCAAGGATGCCTATGTAGCATATAATGGCAACTACAAAGTATTCAAAGACATGGAAGCGGTCTTTAGCTAAGTATTTCACAATGTTTTTTCCTAGTGGAAATGGCAAATGGCAAGAAGGTGTATATGGAGTGTAATTCGAGCTTTGGGAGGTACTCTCTGTATTACTGAGATCACAGTCCACTGAAGCATTGAAACAAATATCAAATGTTCTATCATGCTTATTTGTGACCCTGTCTTATTCCCCCAGGACACTCCCTGAGGAGTCAGGACTGTGTGTTGTTTGTTCATTTTTGTCTCCCAGCACTTTGCATATTGCCTGGTACACAGTGAACATTTAATAAATGTTTGAGGAACTGGGGAAAAAGTCTGACAACTGTGAATTGGATCATTAAAAGCTTAAATGATATTCAGTAAGCTATCACCGTGCCTTATATATAATAAGTATTTAATGAATATTTCTTGTATTGGATTAAGTTTTTGGTTTAAGAAGGGAAGTATGTAATATGTTTGACAGATATGTGCATTAAGATGACAAAAACACTTTTAAAATGTTTTGGTGTTTAAGTTATTTGTAAAATCCACTGATAAAAAATGCTGCAGTCTCCCTATAAAACCTGGTAAATTATAATAACCTTTATCTATGTGGCCCTTAGAAACATGATTTCATTTGATCCCCACAACAACCTTGTAAGACAAGGTGCTCTAGCTATTAATATCCTTATTACACAGATGAGTATCTTGTCTGAAGCTGAGAGGCTAAGTGATTTGCCTAGACTTCCACTGTAGGGGAAGTGTAAGGATCCAGGACTTCTTGGATCCCAAGATCAGCACTATAGCTGCCTCCTGCCTGAAACAGCAATATACCCCAAGACAGGGAGAAAGACAGGAAGCCTGGATCAGGTGGGCCAAACTGCCTCCATCATCTCAACAATTGCCTCTCTTCATATCCCAGGAGAGATAGCTCAGGACACCACATCCAAGAACCACAAGAGTAGTAACAACCCCAAACTCAATCCAATACTTCACCCAGCTTCCAGTCCAATGCTTTAGCCATTGTCCAGGGAGTAATTTTGATGTGGCCTGACAATCACGTCTATAGGTGTTACAGCCTCAGCATTCTCTGTGGAAGACAAAAAAAGGTTCTAACCAATGAAGTCCTTGGCACCACAAAATGGAAAGGGATATGGTTTTACATATGGAAATGACATTAAAGAAGATGTATTACCATCTCCTCTGCTGCTCAACTCGAAGGACCATTGATTGGGCCTTTCCATCTGTAATCTGTACTGCAGCTGAAACTTCATATATGTGCTGTATTCTCATAGTAAGATGGGAGTTCCTTGAGAGAAGGGATTATTTTGCTCTTGTTTGTATCCCCAGTGCATAACACACAACTGAAACATTTAATTTTTTCATACATATATGCACACATGCATACATACACACACATGTATCATGACAAGATGCTAGTCTGATTTGTCTTATCTTTCGTGTTGGTCTGCAAACACAATCAAAATAAATCACAGGATCATAGAATTATACTCTAGAGCTGGAATGGATCTTGGACATAATCTACACCAACCCTATCAAGTTACAGACAAAGAAACTGAGCTAGAGAGTTTTAGTGTCTTCCCCAAGGTCACACAAGTTATAGTGCTGGGATATGAACTCAGTTCCTTTGATTTCCTTTCTTTGTAAAAAGTGAAAGTGGATCTTGAGCAAGAATTCTTCACCTTTTTTGTTTCCTGAGCTCTTTTGGCAGTGTCTGGTAAAACCTAGATATGACCTCCCTCTCAGAATAATATTTATAATGCTTAAAAATACATAGAATTGCAAAGGAAACCAATTATATTTAAATAGTTATCAAAATGGTAACAAGTTGACGGACTTGAGTTTAAGACTACATGTGACTATTGAGAACTTTGGTATTTTGTATTTTAATATGTAGATTGCAATTAGACATTAGAGATCAAAAGGAGACCACTGATCCCAAATGGCAGCTTTTTTCCTTTATTGTTTTTGTAAGGGCAGGTCTAAGCAGTCCCCAGGCTTAGTGATGTGAATTTGGAGAGGCATCTTCGGAGTAGGGAGTCCTGGGGATAAAAGGGTCAAGATAAGAGGATTTTGAATGTGGGTTTTAATCCACTGGGGAAGTCTGTCAGCACTACACTTAGGAAGATAAACTGGATTCTGTTCTTGCCCTACTCAGCTGCTAAACCCCATCCATGACCAGGGGGAAACACTGTCTTTTCAGATTTAAGAGAACAATGTTTCCCAGGATGCCTGGGGAGTATGGCTTCCCCAGACTTGGCCCAAAACAGATTTCAGATGACGGAGAGAGAAGCAAAGCATTTGGTCTTCAGGTATACATATTCAAGTGAGATAAAGCCCCAGTCATCTTTCTTTTATTCAGCTCTAGCTTGTTAACTCTTCAAGGGACTGGTTGTTTGGATCTCACCAGGCTTGTGGGGTTTCTGCAGGATTTCTGAAAAAAGGTGCTTTTGCTCAAACTCAGAGACATTTCCAAAGGCTTTATGTCCATTAGCTTCACTCACCTTAAATACCTGAGGGAACTATTGGGTGCAGAAATCAGTCAGCTCAATGAAATGCCTAAGAAACCAAGTGAGTTACCCAAACATTTCAGCCTAGAGACTGGAACCCTAGGGGATCAGGAAGCTGCCAACACTATTACCTCTCTTTACCTTGGTCTGTCTTTGTCTTTCCTTTCAATGCTCTCCCTGCATCATATCTTATTCCTAGAGTTTACATTTTTAGTAATATCCTTTGCCATAATGTTCATTTCAGAATATATTGCCCTCCCCTCCCCAGTAAGCCATCCCATTTAACGAAGAACAAAGGGGAGGAAGCAGTTCAGTGAACCCAACAGAGGCATTAACAGAATAGGACAACATACACAATGCTCTGCATCCACAGGCTCCCCTCTGCAGAGTGATCTCATCTCGTCTTGAACCGTGATTTCCAAAGCTTTCCAATCTCCACTTAGAGAGCTTTGCTTGGCAATCTAGAATCTTCAGAAACTGGTTCAAATCCTACAGAGGATGAGCACTCACAAACACCTTTCTATTTCACCAAGTACTTTACAGATCTCAGAAAGTGGAAAGAGAATTGTCTCTGAAGTTAGGAGACCTGGGTTCAAATCTTGCCTTTGCTGTTTATGATCCATGTCTGGCCCTCCTGGAGCCTCAGTTTCCTCATATGCAAAATAAGAAGGTTGGATTAAATGGACTTCCAAGTCCCTTTCAACTCTTGATCTATTGCCCTGAAATCGCCATTCATCTTCCCAACTCTGGGAGGTTCATTTTACAGGAGTTATTAGCTTCACTTTATGGAGGAAGAAGCTGAGATGTGGCCAGGATAAGTAGCTTGCTTGTGGCTGCACGGCTAGCAAATTCTGCTCACAGTAGGTGCCTAATAAATGTTGAATGTTATAGCACATTTTCATCTTTCCTAGAAGCATGATGACAAAATTACCCAAGACCTGATAATCATAGACAATAAATGGAAGGGTGCATTTTTCCTTTACGATCTTGATATAAGAAAATGGCTTCAGTTTCAAAAGAGCAGGACTATTAAGGAGTTTATTAAGTGATATGGAAAGTTAATGGCTTCTATGTGTGAAGGTTTTTATAGGCTGGGTACTTCTGTGGAAAGAATGCCAGATTTGCAGTCAGAGCACCTGCTTTCCAATTTTAGCTTCTCTCCTTTACTATATATGTGAAGCTGGAGTGAGCCCCTTCACCCCTCAGTAGGAAAGGTTTGGACTAAATGACCTCTAAGCTCCCTTTCATGAAGCTATGGTCTTCAGTGTCTGAAGCAGGATTCCAAGCTAGGTCTCTCCTGACTGGAGGACCAGTCCTCTATTCATTTTACCATATTGTCTCTGTGAATTATTAGAACCTTGGGTGCCATATTAAGAATAGTCTGGAATGGACACAGGGCCTTGGAAGAAGAGATTCAGAGAAAGGAGAAATTACATTTGATGGCTTAGGATTCTGACAGAGGCAGCTGACTGAAGAGAGATGAGATCTTTGCAAGGATAGCATCTAGGTGGTACAGAGGATATGATTCTGGACTTGCAATCAGTTCAGATCATGAGACTCACGGCAAACCATATAAACACTCCCATCCTTAGTTGCTCCATATGGAAAATGAAAAGGTTGGACTAGGGGGAGACCTCAAATTCCTTTCTAGACCTAAGTCTATGATCCTACGAATTCTGAAAGCACAAATAATTCTGATGAATGAGAGAAAGTGGAGGGCTGGGAAGACCAATGTACCTGCATAGTGAGTTTTCACTATTTCTAAATTTATAAAGATGTACATAAGATAGAAACAGGGGCAGATAGCTAAGAATGAAAGTGAAGGAGTAGCATATATCTATAGGAATATTGTTATCAATACTATGACTCAAAATATGATGAGGTATGCAATGAATGCAGAAGACAAAAGTATTGAGGGCAAGGGGGGCACTGTTCCTTGAAATAGACATGATGATGATAGAAAGAAGGCAAAACTACTCAATTCCTATCTTATTTTTATTTTCTTTGCCAAGGACAGTAACAGAAAAGTTCAAAGAAAAACAGTTAATGGAGAATTGTAGCCTAAAATGAGAAGATGGTAAGAGAGCATAGAGTTATTAATGATGAATTCCAGGCAGGTTGTGCCTGGATGAGAGAACTGACATTTGACCAGGATTATCCTCTGGCCTGGTCAGACCACTATTAAAGTGTTATATACAGTTCTGTACTCCAAGTTTTAGGAAAGCCATTGGTTGATAAGCCAAAGAACACTTAAATAAGGGCAGCTGGAATGGTGAAGGGCCTCAAGTCTATTCCTTATCCATTGAAAGATGTGGGGATCATAATCCAAAGACTTAGAGGGAACATGCTAGTTGTCTCCAGTGATTCCATGGATTGTCATAGGGAACTGGGATTTAATTTTGGTTGCTCATCCTAGTGGGTAGAATTCAAAGCAACAGGTGGGAGTTTTAAAAATGTGAATTTAGGCTTAACGTAAAGGGGAGGGGGAATAGAATTTCTCAACAATTAGAGCTTTCCAAAAGCAGAATAGCCTATCTCAGGAAGCAGAGGATTCCCCTCATTTCAGAAAGACTGGGTGACTGCTTGCTAGTTGGACTGGAGAGGGGATTTTTTTCATAGATTGGTGGGGCTAGTTGGTCTTTGAGGCCTCTTCCAGTACTGAAGTTGTGTGTGGTCCTGTGATTTGATTGATGAACTGGTGGTGGTGATTTTTAGAAAATTGTGAGGAAGAGAGTCTTTCCTGCAGGACCAGAGACAGTCTAAGTGTGCTGATTTTTTTAATGGATAGAAAGACGTATAACTATGTCAGTTATCATGATTTTCATTCGTGGCAAAATTCTAAAAAGATGGTTTGTGAGCATTTTGAAAATGCTAGAGCGTTTGGGACTATGGAGAACAAGCCAGGCCAGAATAAACTCATTTCCCTTCTTGGCAAGGTCACTAGACTGGTTGATTGTGAACAGTGTGCCCTGAATCTGTGTCCCAGAGCTGGGTAGTGAGTGAGAGAGCTGCGAATTGACACTTTGCACTGTATGACTGATTCTGGCCAAATTCCATCTCTGGTGTCTCCAAACTTCTTTATTTGTCTTCTACACTGACCTGTGCTGAAAATAATTACTATGTCTTTTTCTTTGATATTCTGTTCAGAACTTGGTCTGGTAAATTTTCTAGATTTTTATAGAGGAGTTATGGAGGAGAACTTGACAATCCTTCTTTCTTCTTCCAATTTGTTTTCATTAATAACATGAATGTGATCATAGAAGGGACACTAAATCACACCCCTAGATGACAAGTTGTGAGGGATAGCTAATTGAACCCTCGAGGACTTGAGAACAACTTTTAAAGGCTTCTAAAAAGTACAAACATCAGTGCCTGGTCCAAAATCGTACAGGGGAGCAATGAAATTCTGGGGTCACCAAGAGAAACAATTATGGTGATGAGAGAAAAGTGGATTTGTCCAAAGAGATGAATATGGATAAATAAGGAACTTATAAACCAAATTATATTTTCAATAATTAATTTTTATAGATTTCTCTTGTTTTTATATCATTTACATTTTCCCCTTAAGTTTCTTCCCTCTCCCTCTCATTCATTATAATAAAAAAAATTTAAAAAAGAAAGAGAGAGGAAAAAAGTTTGGGAAAATTAACCAGCTTATCAAAAAAGGTCTGATATTATACACAGAGTTCCATAACCATAACATCTCATTTCTATAAAAAAGTGAGAGAATTTGTATTCTCATATTTCTTCTTTGGGGCCAGACTTGGTTATTATGGTTTTGCCATGTTTACTTTGTTGCTGTTCTTCTCATTTCCATTGTTATTTTACATATTGTTTTTCTGCTTCTGTTGACTCCACTTTACATCAGTTCATATACGTCTTCCAATGTTTCACTGTATTCATCAGATTCATTTTCCTCATAAAATAGTAATATTCCATTACTTTCCCATGCCAAAACTTGCTTAGCCATTTCCCAATCAATGAGCAACTATTTTGTTTCCCATTCTTTGGGACTACAAAAGTACTGCTAGAGATATTTTGCTGTATTTTAAACAATTCTTTTTTTGTCATTGCCAAAATAGATTTTAAAAAGACATTTACTAGAGATGGAAGTAAGGGCAGGTAACAGAAGATTCATGCAACACTACAGAAAGAAAATTATTGGGATTGCTAAAGCACAGAATGAGCTGAGTCTGGTGAGGAAAATAAAAACAAAGTTATTGAAAAAAAAAGCTCAGATGTTGGCTTTAAGCACTCTGTGCTCAGGGTGGATGAGATGCTAACTGACAACAGAGAAGGAATGCTTCTTATTTCTTGCTATTTTCTGCCAAAGAGAATGTCCTTGGTACTAGAAAGGATAGAACCAAAATGGTGGATGGGAAGTGGCTTTGCATTGTCAAAACAGAGACAGTAAGAGAGCACCTCACTGCTCTTGTTTCAACGCACATCACCTGGCCCAGATCAATTACATCCTGTGCTACAGAAAGATTAGCCAGATGGGATTGCTGAGCCACTGTCATTGAACTTTTCAAGATCATGGGGAACTAGACAGGCTCTGCAAGACTGCAGAAGGCAAATATGGTCCCAGTTTGAGAAAGGAAACAATAGGACCTGCAAATTGCCTTGTTGTTATTTTGTATTTATTCTCTTTCTGTCTGTCTGTCTGTCTGTCTGTCTGTCTCTCTCTCTCTCTCTCTCTCTGTAAATATATACATGCACATTCTCTTCCCCCATAGAATATCAGCTATTACCATTTTCCTGCTTTATTCTGTCCAATCTTCATTCCTGATGTAAATGCTCTCCTCACTGCCACTTCACAGAATCCATTTCTTCTTCCCAAGTGTCACTTTTTTCATGAAGCCTTTCCTGATCATCTCAAACTGCTGATGCCTTCCTGCCCAAACTGCCTTGTACAGAACTATTTTGCTTTTATCCACTTTATTTTTGGGCTGTACATGTGTCTCCCATGTTAGAACACAAGCTTCTTATGAATAGATCAGTGCTTTTGTATCCCTGGGGCCTGGCAGAGTGCCTGGTTCATAATGGAGGCTTAATAAATACTTATTGCCTGTTGTTTCATGTTTGTCTCTGCAACTCCTGTGCCTAGCCCAGTACTCAACACATACTGGGTTCTTAATAAATCTTTGTTGATTGTTTGACTAATTGGTGCAGAGAGCTTGCTCTTTGATTCCTAGAATCAACACTGGGAGAGATAGCTAACATACTGGGTGTGAAGATCAGGATGTAAAAGGTCCTGCCAGGCTAGAATAGTGGGTTGGATCTTATTAGGCAAAATTTAGTAGGGGATAGGATTACAGATAAAGGTTTTTTAATACACTTACTATGTCTCTGTCTTTGTACTAAGTGCTGGGGACCCAAATAAAAGCTAGCAGGATCATTCTGCCCCTTATAGATGTTGCATTCAAATGGGGGAATACTACACATAAAGGGGAGCTGAAAAGATGGAGCAAAGGGAGGGTGGTGTGTGGGTTGGTTGTTGTCCTTCGTGCTCATAGAGGAACAACATGACATTGCTATGTTGAATCAAGGCGCAGTGTGTCTGACCGTGGCTGATCAGACCAATACAAACTCAAAAGGCTCTACCACAGGACAGGCACAAATAGTCTATGTGAACACTTGCTAAATTTGTGCATCTTATGTTTCTTTTGAGCTACTGCAATTCTGCTTCGCTCAGAACACAGCACCTTCTTTGATGTGGGCATGGCATGCCAGGCAGTCCTGTGCCAGTATCTCTCACATCTCACAGTGGATTCCAAAGTTCTTCGGAGAGACCCTGAGAGTGTACTTGTATCACTTTTTCTGACCATCATGTCAGTGACCACCTTGTACGAGTTCTACATAAAATAGTCTTTTAGGTAAACACACTTTTGGTATTTAAAACCTCTCTTTCAGTTGGGAGTTTGGCTAGGGAGGGGTTGACTTCTGCCTGAGGTGGATACGGTCCCTGGCTTCAGCTTTGATTGATGATAGTCTGTTGAGAACTCTATGGATGTGGTCAGCCCATCTCTCCAGGATCATGTCCGTTTCACTAATCATGTGGCTCCATCAACACTGAGTAGTTGAGATAAACCATAGGTCTTTGGCCTGTAAGTAGCCTGCAGGTCACCATAAATGCACTTTGGATTGTTATTGTCAGCATAAAACTGGATTTCACCTGACTTCTTATGGAGCCAAAAATCTTGAACCTTTCTAACCTTTGTTAGCCCTTTACTTTGGGTAGAATTAAATGATGCCTTCTTAGAGACAAATGAACTAGCCTGCTGGTAAACCCTTTGGAGTTCTCATGTAACGTTTAGCAACTTCTGAATTTCCCCTTCATTTTCATCAAACTAGTCCCAATAGTTGTGAGTGTTCTGGCGCAGAGGGGTCAATGTGGTGCTGTATACCAAACCTCTGAAAGCTCCCCACTCCTTTTGAGCTCCACTGTTGCCAAACACATGTTAGCTCAGTTTTCCCTCCAAGCTGGGGACAAACAGTTCAATGATGGCAAAGCATTCTAATCTGTTGGTATTAAGTCTTCTGATAGTCCTCTTACCTCGGGCCCTGTGCTTTTGTTGAATGCAATTTAGCTTGGAGAAGATAAATCTGTGATCAGTCCAGCACTCTGCACCACACGTCACCTTTTGTTGCTCTTACATCCTGTCTCTTCTCCTTACAATGATTGAGTCTATTAAATGCCAATGTTTGCTGTGAGGGTGCATCCATAAAGTTTTATTGTATTTAAGTAAATGGAAGACAGTGTTAACGAGAAGGTCATGAGATGCACAAGTCTTCAGCAGTACATGAACGTTGCTGTTGCTGCTTCAGACTCCATTCCTCCCAAGGACTCCCTGACGTGTCTGATTGTCTGTGCCTGCTCTCGTGTTAAAGTCACCCAGAATTACAAACTTGTCCTTTTTGGCACATTGATGATGAGGGTCTCCAGGTCTTCATAAAAATTGGCTTTGACTTCATCAGGACTCATAATGGTGGAGGCATACGCACTGATGATGACGCTTGGTGCTTTCCAAGGTGTCGGGAGCCTGTCATTCACCCCTTTTGGGATGCAGCCAAGCTCGTTGACTAGATTAGTTTTGATTGTGAATTCTACAAACTTCCCATCACTCCCTATCACTGTGGTCACTCCAGAAACAAACAAAAAACAAAACCTGTATCAAACCCTGACTTCAGTCAGCTGGCCTCCATTTTCCAGCCTTGTTTTTCTCAGGGCTGCTGTTTGGCTGAGATATTTGCTGAGTTTTCTTGCAACCAGAGCAGTTCTTCTTTCAGGTCTATTAGATTTCTTATTGACCATAAGCAATGGGCACATTCCATGAGTGGAATCATCTTTGCAAAGGTTTTTGTACATTTCTGTGTGTGTGTGATTTGGCTGTCGGGTAGTATCTCTGTCTGCTGAAGTAAGCAGGCCAGGGTAGGTTAGGTGAAGCAGACAATTTTAGGGCATCTTTTCTAGCCCCTTCCTCATGTCAGGAGGTGAGCAGTGAGGTCCTTAAAAAAGCCACTTAGATGACCAGGAGGCTGCTGAATCCCATTGCTGCTTCAGTGCAGTGAGAAGATGAGCCTATGGTCTGGGCCACCTGTGTGAATGGTTGTGACTACAGCTTCCAGTGTATCTGCACCTGCTGCTTTGTTACTTGCCTGTCTCCACATGACTTTGAGGCAGGTTAAAATGGTACAATGGTATGGGTGATGTCTTTTGACTTGTGTATAAATTGGATTTAAATGAAGCAGAGTAGCATGAAGTCATCAGTCTTACTCTCTCTTCCAGAGTCATCACAGTCCAGTGGCAGGACAGAGTCAAGACAACTGGTGATGACTCAAGATGCAGTGGATGACCTTGGCATCTCTGATGTCTAACCAAACTCTAAGCACTCCACAGTGCCTGTTTCAGCTGCCTACATTCTACCTTCATTCTACCAGGGGAAGTCTTTACATGCTTGGGGTAGACACCCCCTAACTCTTGATGGGTTAGGCTGATGGTTTACCCTCAACATTATTTAGCCCATCTACCGAAATGGTTTACTTGAGCGTGGCTGCTGCACGTGCTATAGCTTCTTAGAATCACAGATGGGACTTGGATGGCAGGTGGATACCAAAGGTGGATGATCAGCCCCAAAAAGGATTCAGCAGCCCTCACCCCAGAAGTACTAGTCTTCCTTGAACAGCCATACACCCTGGGTGGTATGTACATGTACTACTGTGGTATGGAAGAAGGGTTGTAGAGGCCTAGAATGGCTTAGAATAAGTCTCAAACTGACTTATCAGAGCCCAGGGTGCTTCCATGAATGGACTCCAAGATTCTAGGGGGCATGGGAGACATGCAGTTAATGGATAAATAAAAATTATCAATCAGGGGCAAAAAAATTGACTTCATAAATATAAGAATTGGGACCATGGTTAGGTCCAATTTGTCTAAAAAATACCTAGGGGTTTTGATGGATTTCAAACTCCATATTAATCATCAGTGATTTGGTAGGCAAAAGCCATAAGTGATCTTGGGCTGCACTAAGATAGACAGCACTTAGAGGGATAAGAAGATGATAGCTCTAAGAAATGACCAAAGAGCCAGTTTCAGAGAGACCAGAGAAGACATGTATGAACAGCTGCAGAATGAAGGGATCAGAACCAGGAGATATATACAATAACACCATTGGCAAAATCAATGATTTTGAAAGACTTAAGAATTCTGGTTAATGTAACAATCAATGACAATTTCGGAGGAGTAGCAATGAAGCCAGCTGTCTATGTCTACCTGCTGACTCTGAGTGCAGAACAAGAAGACACATATTTTCAGTCATAGCTGGGGGGTTTATTTTGTTTGTCTGTCTATCCATCTATCTATCTATCTATCTATCTATCTATCTGTCTGTCTGTCTGTCTGTCTGTCTGTCTGTCTATCTATCTGTCTGTCTGTCTGTCTATCTATCTGTCTGTCTATCTATCTATCTATCTATCTATCTATCTATCTATCTATCTATCTATCTATCTATCTATCTATCTGTCTGTCTGTCTGTCTGTCTGTCTGTCTGTCTGTCTATCTATCTATCTATCTATCTATCTATCTATCTACCTACCTAGCTACCTACCTATCTATCTATCTATTTATCTTTACATATTGGTTACAAGGGTTTTTTTTTCTTTTCCTTCCCTTGCAGTTTGGGAGAGTGGATTGTAGGGAGAGAAAGGCTAGGGCTAGGGTAGCTGAGAATGAAGAAAGAGAGACAGAAAGAAGGAAGCAGGAATGGAAAGGAGAGAAGAAAAAGGAAAGGAGAGAAGAATGTAAAGGAAAGGAGAGGAGAGGAAAGATCAAAGTATAATATAAGATAAAATTTGGAGGGTAAAAGGCCTTTAGTCCATGTCATATGAGGATAAGTTGAAAGGACTTTTGTGAGAGGATTCTGGGAAGATGGCGGAGTAGGTCAGAAAACTTTCTACTCTCCAAATTTCCTCCACACACACAAAGAGAGAACATCACCTCAGAGCAGCAGAAATAAACATGGACTAAAGAGAATTTGAGAAGACTCCAGGAAAGACCAGACCTTCAGGGGTGAAGCTTCAGCCTGAGTGAGGTTCAAACACCTCCAGGCCAACTCGGCAGAATCAACAAACAACAACCCCTAGGGACTTTGGGGGCACTGGGGGCAGCTAGGTTGAAAGGCAACCTCAGCCTTAGAAACTTTCATCTTGAAGAAAGTGTGGGGGTCTGACAGTTGAGTTGAAGATTGAAGGACCTTCCACGGCTGAGGGACACCAAGCACAGCTGTGCTAACTAATACATTCCTGCCTGTTGCTGTGGGGAGAAGGAGCTAGCACACATCCCAGGCAGGGACCCTGTTGGCTGTGGGCACTTTCAGGAAGGCAGTGCCCCTGGTTTCACTTCAGGGGCAGAGAGGACAGCTGCAGTTTGAAGCCACTGGCAGGACCAGAGGGAGCAAGATCATTTGAGGGACAGTGTGGCTGGGGGCACTAGTTGTGGCTTAGGAGTGGAGAGGAGAGCCCAAGATTGGACCCCAAGACAAACCTCAGAAAATAACAGTAAGAAGGACCTGAGGTTTAAGGAATGATCTCCATACCTCGGGACTATACCTTGATTACACTAATAGCTGCTAAAAACAAAATAAAACAAAAAAAATAAATGAAAATCAGTAAGCAAAGGAGAAAGAACCCAACCATAGATAATTACTATAAGGGTAGAGAAGATCTGGGTACATATTCAGAGCAAGATAATGGAGATTAAAAAGCCACTCTTTTTTCAATGAGAAATGTCAAACGGTCCCAAGCACAAAAAGAGTTCTTGGAAGAACTTAAAAAGGGCTTTAAAAATCAAATAAGAGAGATTGAGGAAAGATTAGGAAAAAAATTAGAGCAATCCAAGAAAATCCAGAAAATTATGAAAATCAACCAAGTGGAAATAGAGAATCAAAAACTTAAAGAGGAATCTAATACCTTAAAAGCTAGAATCGAGGAAGGGAAAGCTAATGATGTCCTAAGACACCAAGAAATCAGAAAACAAAATGAAATTATGGAAAAATAGAAGAAAAAGTAAAATGTCCCATCAGAAAAACAATTGAGCAGATCAAGGAGAAATAATATTAGAATAGTTGGACTACCTGAAGATTACAATAAAAATGAATCCTGATACAATATTACAAGAAATTATCAGGGAACATTACCCTGAAGTTTTAGGACAAGGAGGTAAAGTAGAAATAGAAAAAAAAATCCACTCATCACCACCTGAAAGCGATCCCAGGAGGAAAACTTACAGGAACATCATAGCCAAGTTTCAAAGCTCCAAGGTTAAGGAGAAAATATTGAAGGCAACAAGAAAAAAAATAAATTTCATGGAGCAATAATAAGGATTACACAAAACCTAGCAGCTACTATGTTGAAGAACTATAGGCCTTGTAATACTGTATTCCATAGAGTGAAAGAGCTGGTGTTAGGATCAAGGGTAACTTATCCAGCAAAGTTAAATATAATCCTGAACGAGAAAAAGGACATTTTAACAAGCTCAAAGACTTTCAGTTTTTTTGTGACAAAAACCCTAGAATGTAAGGGAAAATTCAACACATAACATCCAGGAGAAATATAAGGTAAACATTAAAGACTAATTATAAGGGACTCAATAAAGTCAAATTGTTTACTTAATATATGTGGAAAATATTAGCAGTACTCTTATGATTGTCATCATTATTTGGGTGGTTTGAAAGTCTGAGCTGAGTATGATGGGGTGATTTTAAAAAACAAAACTATTCAGGGAGAGATAAAAAGGAGAAATTATCTCATGCAAATGAGGCATTTAAGGAAAAATTAATACAGAAGAACCTAGTGGGGGGAGGGCAGGTAGTGCTGGAACCTTACTCTCATCAGGAATAGGTTAAAGAAGGAACAACATACATATGTAGAAGGGTATAAAAGTATTTTAAATTCAGAAAGAGATAAGAGGACAAGGGATGGTGGCGGGAGAGAGGATAAGGGAGGGACTTTTAGAGGGGTGGGTAGGTTAAGGAATAGGAGAGCAAGGTAGAGGGGAGAAGTAAAGCAGAGAAGTATGGAAAGATAGAGTAAATAGGGTGAGAAGGATAGTGAGGAAAAATAAGAAGGACGAAAATACAGAGTAAGTAATTGTAGCTTAGAATGTGAATGGGATGAATTTACCCATAAAACAGAAACAGATTGCAGATTAAAAATTTGAATTCAACAGTATGTTGCTTTCAGGAAACATTATAAAAATGAGAGATACACACAAAGATAAAATAAAGGGCAGGAGTAGAATTTAGTATGTAAAAAAAGCAGGGCTAGTAATCATGATCTCAGCAAAGTTAAAATTAAAACAGATTTCATCAAAAGTGAAAAAGAAAAACTACATTATGTGTCAGCAATATTATTCAATATTGTTTTAGACCAGAGGTGGGGAACCTGCTGCTTCAAGGCCATAAATGGCCCTCTAGGTCCTCAAGTGTGGCCCTTTGACTGCATCCAAACTTCACAGAACAAAACCCCTTAATAAAAGGATGTTCTGTAAAACTTGGACTCAGTCAAAAGGCTCCACCCAAGAATGTAGAAAGGTCACGTGAGGCCTCAAGGCTACAGGTTCCTCACCCCTGTTTTAGACTATTTAAAATACCTAAACAGTATAAAATACCTGAGCATATACCTGCCAAAATAGACATAAGAACTATATGAACATAAACACAAGACTCTTTTTATACAAATAAACTCAGATCTAAATAAGTGAAGTAATATTTTTTATTCATGGATAGGTAAAGCCAATATAATTTTTAAAATGACAATTTTACCTAACCTATTTATTCAATGTCCTCCCAACTAAATTATTAAAAAAATTTACTGAGTTAGGAAAAATAATAACAAAGTTGATTGGGAAGAACAAAAGGTCAGGAACCTCAAGGAAACCAGGGTGGGGTGGGGGGAAAGATGTAAAGGAAGAAGATTCAGAAGTATCAGACCTTAAACTGTATTATGAGGTACGAGCTTTGTTGAAGCGTAAAATGAATAATTTCAATTATTTTAAATTAAATTTTTCTTGTGTAAATAAAACCTATGTAGCCGAGAATAGAAGGAATGTAGAAAATTGGGGAAGAAAACTGTCATAGACAATCAGATAGGAAGTGATTGGGTTGGAATATTGCTGTGGTGTAGGAAATAATAAACTGCTTGATTCAGAAAAAACATGGAAGGACTCAGACTTACGAAGGAAGGTGCCACCCACTTTCAGAGAAACAGATGGTGGGAGCAAGTAAGCATAGAACAGTCTTACATATATGTATATGAGTGTATATGTATATGCATATCTATCCATCTATCCATCTATCTATCTATCTGTCTATCCATCCATCTATCTGTCAGTCTGTCTGTCTATGTACATATGTGTATGTGTGTATCTATGCTTAATTGTAGCCTTCTTTGGTGGCGGGAGGGAGGGGAACATAAAGTAAAAAGTGCACAGGAGAGAACAAAAGGAAACCACCAAGGAAGCAAAGTTTGGCAGTTTTGAAAACGATATTTACTATTTATTATGTTTTCTTGAAATGGAAATTTATTGTTTTATATTGAATCCTCTCTTATGGTCTGCTGTGAACATGGCAACTTTTTTTCTCTTCTCATTTTGTATTTGTTTAAAACTTAAAAAAAAGAAAAGAAAAGAGACTTTGGGGTGTTTAGAGTAGATAAATGCAGACTGAAAGAGGGGTGGTGGGCACTAAGAATTTAGTTGTGACAAAATATTTGAAGGCCTATCATGTGCAAAAAGGATTGTATTGATTCCATTTGGCCCTAGAGGGCAGGACTAGTAACAATTGGTAGATATTTCAAAGAAGCTACTTTAGGCACAATGCTGGGGAAAAAATCCTAACAATATTGCTGGGCAAAAGTGTCATGAACTACCTTGAATGGGAGTGGTGGTATTGGTAGTGGTGGTAATGGCAGTGGTGGTGTTGCCAGTAGTGGTGTTGGTAATGGAGATGATGGTAGTGGTGGTGATGGTAGTGGTGGTGTTGGCAGTGGCAGTGATGGTAGTGGTGATGGTAGTGGTGTTGGTGTTCTTCCTATAGCAGAAGCTGGGGCCCCACTTGGCAGGTCTGTTGTAGCAATGATTCTTTTTCATGTATGTGTTGAATTTGGTGGGTGTGCCTACTGAGGTTCCTTCCAATTCTGAAATCCTGTGGTTTTCTAATTCTTTATATGACAGCCCTGGGGTCTAAAGTAGTCACTGTAGGCTAGAATCATGAACTAAATCTGATGATGATAATAGATACTTCAAAGATTCATGAAAATACTGGTGTAGTTACTCCTTCCACCGATAGAGATTGAAACCTCTTTAGTTAATCCCCTAGAGTCGCTGTGCCTTAACAAAGTCACTTAGTGGCCAACCCTCCAGTGATGTTATCAAGGTAGAACAAGCAAGACTTAGCAATTGATCAGGACAAAGAGAATGGTAAGTTGAGGTTGATTATAAGCTTGCCAAGGTTAGAGAACTAGGTGACAATTTTTGGATACTGTGGTGCCAATCTCTTCAGAGCATCCTTTGCTTTAATGATATTACCTACCATTTGTTACAGACAGCTGGTTCTCTAGTTTGGCTTTTTCAAAACTTTCTTCTCCCCTCTCTTCTCATCTCCTCTAGTATCCCACACCATGTCTCTTCCCACTTCATGCCTCTCAGCAGAAGACAAAACCTAATACTTGAAGGAGAAAGAGAGGCCATTTGCTACAAACTCCCTTTTTATTACATCTCAAAGCCCTTTGGCATCATCCACTATATTTCTTCCCTTCTTTCAATCTCTGATGAGAAATGGCCCTTTTCTATTTATACTTTTGAACCTCTCTACCTCCTCCCTCTTCTAGATGACTACACTTTAATCATCCTCTCCAACTCTGGTTCCTTTCCTGTTGCCTACAAGCATGCCCATCCTGCTATCCTTAAAAAATCCTTACCTCTACCATTCTCTGAAGCTATTTTTCCTCTTTTTATAGTCAGTCTTCTAGAAAAAGTCATCTATACTCACTGCCTCCACTTTTCTCACTGTAGCCAGAATGGACTTTGCTTTCTTTGAATGACTCAGCTCACCTCGTTGAGCTTCCCTGGACGCTGGGGCTTGCTCTTCCGGGGCAGGACCAGAGCTTCCTGTGTGATGAGTCGTGGCGCTGGCTGAGGGGAGGTGTGTTAACGTGGTCTACGCTGGGGGAGGGGCCAAGTCAAGAACCAATCGGCCCTGGTCGTTCAGCCGGCGCTTGATGATGTCAAAAACTCTATAAGAGGGGAGAGGACAGTTTGAAGATCCTCCTTTCCTTCTCCGGTTGGAGCCAGAGACGCCTACAGCTGAGCTGCCGGTAGCAGAGCTGACTAGAGGCTAGTGGGTAATCTTCTTACCGTAGAGGGGAAGCATGTATACGATTTTGCCTTATACCATCTCGCTTCTCTGTGGCCTCCTGGTTACCCTTGTGAGGTGGACTTATTGGGCCTGGAAGCTTTTGATGAAAATATCAAAATGGGGACGCTGGTTTGTGGGATTGTTACTGTGGAGTGTAAATACATGCTTTAGTTCTCCTGCCTTCTGCCTAGAGAATTCCTTATATCCTGCGGTTCCGGACCTTTTAGGCAGATATGAGATTCTCTTTGAAATCATAAATTCTGCCTTCCTAATATATTTGGCGACGAGGTGGATGGGATCGCTAGATATAAGATCTCTGTTCAGAAGCAGAAGAACTTCAGAGGAAGAGATGAATATCCCAGGGTGGGAGGATCCATTTTATTCCTCCTTAGCAAAGGAATTGGCTAAAAAAAGCTGGACCCTGTGAAAACTAGGAACCAAGGCTACAGAGAGGAGATCCTAAGGATTTGGAAAGGTGTTTACAAGAGGTTGGGATTCAGTCAGGGGCATCACTATCTAGGCAAAGCTGGATAGTGTTATCAGACTACCGGCTAGTATATGAAAGATTGAGATTAAGTGAAAGAGATGGGGGCACTCCTACCCCACAGCAAGAACGGGAATCTCAGATAGCAGGAGAACAAATTGCTGCTCAAGAACCCACTGACTCAGACGAGAACTTTTCTATTAATGTGGCTAGGAGCAACAGGAGGCCAAATAAGCCAAGAGTGCATCCCAACTCAGCCCAGACCAAGCCTGACTGCCTGCTTTGTCCTTGCCATGGTGGCAGGGGAAGCAAGTGGGGGGAAAATGAGACAGTGTTAGGGGCTGAGACAGAAAACGCTACTAGGGTTCAGGACATCCCTCGCACAGAGAATGGGAGATGGTTAAATACTCAGACAAGCGTTCGTCCCGTAGAGAGGAGGAGGACAGAAACCCGAGGTGGCAATTTAGTTACGAGGGAATTTCAGGAAGATTTCTCACCACAAGAGGTCACAGATATTTTGAGTAGATTCAGCCAAAGAGTAGGAGAACCATTAATATCTTGGATGGTAAGGCTCAGTGATCAAGGGGCCGGTGGAATATTAGTAGATAAGAGGGACTGTATGAGATTCATAGGTATCAGCCACGATCCTCTAGTTCAGCAAGCTTTTAGGGAACATCATCAGCAAGGAGATGATGCTAGCAGGACTACTCTGTTGGCATTAGCTGCTGCAGGATGCAATAAGAGATATACTAATGATTCTATGTGGCCCACTGAGCACAGACCCTGGTATTCACTTAAAGATTGTATCATGAGACTAAAGGAGGAGGTAATGAAGACTGCTATTATGACAGGAACTGCAGACAAATATTACAATGATCCCATAGGAATCCCTCATAGGAATTTAATAATTAGGACAGCTCCCCCTGCTTATAAACAACTAATTTTGAATCTGTTACTTGGGGAAGTAGGAACCCATCTTACAGAGGTGATAAATAAGATTTTACAGTTACATGACTTAGGAGACTGGGGAAGGGATAGATCTCCTCGAGAGAAGGGTGAATATCCAGCAAACTTGGCGCCAAAATGGAGTGACAAGAAAAGAAATGTTCACTGCTCTATTGAGAGCAGGGGTAGGTTTTGAAATGATAGATGGCATTCCAACCAATGAATTGTACAGGATGTACCAAGATAAAGGACTCGATAACAGGAGAGATAGGGAAATAAGAACTGCTCCTGCAAATGCTACAGATGGTGAACCTTCATACCCAAGTGAACCACATGCCAGGGAATACTAGGAAACAGGCCAGGCCCCAGCCCAAATTAAGGAAATACGTAAGCTGGATTGCAGACCTCACATTAACTTGACCATATATTGGAAAAATGGGTCAAGTACAGTAACTAGGGCATTAATAGACACTGGGGCCGAGGCCACCCTTATCTATGGGAATCCAGACAAATTCAGCCATGGAACTCCTATTACCATCACAGGACTAGGAGGGACTGAAATATCAGCCAGACAAGTTAAATTGATGATGAAAATTGGACAGTTGCCCAAGAAAGAATATAGTGTGGTTATTGTGCCTATTCCTGAATACATCATTGGAATAGACATTTTGAAGGGTATGACCTTAAATTTACCTGAAGGGAAATACCAATTTGCTGTGAGGAAAATAGGCATTAATGCAGTCTTAGTGGGGAAAATCAAGATGGATCCAATCACTTTGCCCGAACCTTCTGAAGTAATTACTTTGAGGCAATATCGTGTGCCAGGTGGGCAAGATGAAATTGCCAACACTATAAGAGAATGTGTTGAGGCAGGAGTGTTAGTCCCTACAACTACTCAATGGAACAACCCTGTCTGGCCAGTCCGAAAGTCAGATGGGACATGGAGGATGACAGTAGATTATAGACAGCTGAACAAAGTGACTCCTCCCTTGTATGCTGCTGTTCCAGACACGGTTACTTTAATAGAGAGAATACAAAAACATGAAGGGACTTGGTATGCAGTTATTGATTTGGCCAATGCCTTCTTTACGATCCCAATAGACCCCAAGCAATGGAACCAGTTTGCTTTTACTTGGCAAGGCCGACAGTATACATTTACACGCCTGCCACAAGGATATATTCATAGCCCAACTATTTGCCACAGGATTGTAGCTGAGCATTTGGATGAATTAAAGCTACCTGGTGTACAGCTTACACATTACATAGATGACATCATGATACAAGGAAAGAATATAAAAGAAGTGGAGGAGAGTTTAGCATTATTAACTGACCATATGAAAAGCAAATGATGGGAAATCAACCCCGCAAAGGTTCAGGGGCCAGCTCAAACTGTAAAATTCTTGGGGATACAGTGGAGTAGAGGACTGCGAGAAATTCTCCCACAAGCTCGACAAAAAATTCAGGATTTTCCCACCCCTACTAATAAGAAAGAGGCCCAAAAGTTCATAGGGCTATTTGGTTATTGGAGACATCACATCCCACATTTGGGACAGATTTTAAAACCCTTGTATAAAGTCACCAGAAAGAAATATGAATTCGATTGGGGCCTTGAACAAAGTAGAGCTTTTGAGGAAGCAAAGGCTGCTATACAATTAGCTCTGGACTTATGGCCTATGCAAAATGGGCCAGTGGAGTTACAAGTGACTGTACAAGATGACTATGCAAATTGGAGTCTGTGGCAAAAACAACAGAGCCGAAGTGTACCTTTAGGCTTTTGGTCAAGGAAACTGCCCTCATCTGGAGTGCAGTATACACCTTTTGAGAAGCAGCTGTTAGCTGCATATTGTGCTTTAGTAGAAACTGAGCAACTAACCCTGGGTCATGAAGTGATATTAAGGCCTGGAATTCCAATTATGACTTGGGTAATGAGTACCCCAGCTTCTCACAGAATTGGACATGCACAAGAGGCAAGCATAATCAAATGGAAGTGGTATATTCAGAATAGGTCCAGAGCAGGCAAAAGTGGAGTTTCTGCTTTACATGAATCTGTGGTGAACATTGGCACTGAGAGAAATGAAAAACCCATTGAATCTAAGCAACAGATGGTGCCATCCTTAGTGAAATGGAATAATGGGTATGATGGACTAAGTGTAGAACAGAAGAAACACGCTTGGTTTACTGATGGGACAGCAAAATATTTAGGACAGAAGAGACATTGGAAAGCAGTAGCCTATAACCCCTGTACTAGGCGAACTCTGGAAAGTTCTGGGATAGGGGGAAGTAGCCAATATGCTGAACTGATGGCAGTACATCAGGCCATCAGAATGGAGAAGGGAGGACAGTGTCATATATTTACTGATTCATGGGTGGTAGCTAATGGATTAGCTACTTGGATGCCTATATGGAGGAATCAGAATTGGGAGATTCATGGCAAACAAGTTTGGGGTAAAGAGTTATGGGAAAATATATGGGACATGTCTTTGGTTACGGATTTGTCAGTTTTTCATGTTGATGCTCACGCGACCCTGACCACACCAGAGCGTGAGTACAATGCACACGTGGATCGACTAGCAAAGATTGCCACTGAATGTATTGTCCCTACTCCAACTCCAACTGATGACTCAGCCTTAGCAAGATGGGTCCACTAGACCTCCAGCCATTTAGGGGTCCAGGCCACCCACCGATGGGCACAGGATCGGGGTATCAGTATCTCTCATGTGTTGTTAAAACAAATAACAGAGGGGTGTTGTATATGTCAATTAGAAAAAGAACGAACTCTTCCTAGGATAGTAACTGGAGAAATAGCAAGGGGAAAAGTTCCAGCCCAAATTTGGCAGATAGATTATATTGGCCCACTACCCCAGGATAAAGGATGTAAATATGTATGTACGTGTGTTGACACCTATTCAGGTGTACTAGTGGCTTGTCCTTATAAGGACACAACTCAGAAAAACACCTGTAAAACCCTAGATATTGTAAGTTTATACTATGGAACCCCAATGCAGATTCAAAGTGACAATGGGTCACATTTCAAGGGCAAAGAAGTGAAAAGATATTGTGTGTTGAACAATATAGAATGGATATATCATATTCCATATTACCCACAAGCATCTGGGCTGATTGAAAGAATGAATGGATTGTTGAAAGAACAGCTGAGAAAATTAAGCTCTAATAATTCATATCGACATTGGAAGGATAATTTGTCTATTGCCTTACGTAATTTGAATAATAGGCCCTTAGGGGGGAGTACACCTCTAGCCAGAATGATGACCCCAAATTTGCAGATTAGAGAACAGCAAACACGTGAGATCCAAAATATTGAATTTTGGACTGTGAGGGAAGATGTCCCCCTACCATGTCCAGGAACACCTGGTTTGGCAGGATATGATTTACATTGTATAGAGAATTTTAGGTTGAATAGGAAAGAGATAAGAAAAACCCCTACTGGAGTATGTATGAGAATCCCCAAGAATCATTTTGGACAGATATTACCTAAACCAGGATTAGCAGCTCAAGGAGTACATGTATTGGCTGGAGTGATAGATTCGAATTATCAAAAAGAAATTGTGACACTCCAGAATTTGGGTGAAAAACCTGTACAATTTGGTAGGAATGATAGGATAGTTCAAGTGATTATTATCCCCTGTGAAAAAATACCCTTTGTGAAAACTGACCCTCCTCCCAAAATAACTACTAGAGGGGCAAAAGGGGCTTGCTCCATTGATACAATAAAGTTGGGAGCTAAGGTATGGGTAAAACGGAAGCCAGATGATATTCCAAAGGCTGCAGAAGTCATAGCCCATGGGAAGAACAACACTGCAGTTTCCGGTGACTGCCTAAGCACGTAGCATTCTTGGAATTCCTGCCAGCTCGCTAAAGAACTGAACTCTGGAATTGGACTCTTTGGGGCAGGGACACCTCTACATCCAATTTCAGCAAGAAGAAGCTATGGAAAATGAGACCTTCACCCCTTGCCCCAAGATTTTGAGCCCCAATTGTTTGAGGGGGGTATGATGATAGTGTTCTGTGTACTTATTTTGTGTTATCCTTGCTATATTGTTTTATTGTTATGATATTATTGATGCTATGTAATGGATACGAAGATCTAGAGGTGGACATTTGAATTATTATTAATTATTTTGGGATGATTGATTGAAGAGATTATCTGGCTGGGATCTAGGGGTGGATCACATTTGAATCGTAAACCAATATTTGGGAATGTCACTGAATGATATGTTTTGCTTTATTGTGAATGATATGTTTTAGTTTCTTGCATAATTGGATCACAATGTTCTAGGATATATAATTTAATTTGAATTATGATTGGATTGTGCATCCTAGAACATTGTGAGGGGTGGAGTGTAGCCAGAATGGACTTTGTTTTCTTTGAATGACTCAGCTCACCTCGTTGAGCTTCCCTGGACGCTGGGGCTTGCTCTTCCGGGGCAGGACCAGAGCTTCCTGTGTGATGAGTTGTGGCGCTGGCTGAGGGGAGGTGTGTTAACGTGGTCTACGCTGGGGGAGGGGCCAAGTCAAGAACCAATCGGCCCTGGTCGTTCAGGCGGCGCTTGATGATGTCAAAAACTCTATAAGAGGGGAGAGGACAGCTTGAAGATCCTCCTTTCCTTCTCCGGTTGGAGCCAGAGACGCCTACAGCCGAAGCTGAGCTGCCGGTAGCAGAGCTGACTAGAGGCTAGTGGGTAATCTTCTTACCGTAGAGGGGAAGCATGTATACGATTTTGCCTTATACCATCTCGCTTCTCTGTGGCCTCCTAGTTACCCTTGTGAGGTGGACTTATTGGGCCTGGAAGCTTTTGATGAAAATATCAAAATGGGGACGCTGGTTTGTGGGATTGTTACTGTGGAGTGTAAATACATGCTTTAGTTCTCCTGCCTTCTGCCTAGAGAATTCCTTATATCCTGCGGTTCCAGACCTTTTAGGCACATACGAGATTCTCTTTGAAATCATAAATTCTGCCTTCCTAATATACTCACCTACTTTACAAACCCAATTTTTTTATGGAGACTGTTCATTCAAAAATTACTAATGATCTATATGTTCATTGGCAAATCCAATGGCTTTTTCTCAATCCTTTACTTCTCTGCAGTAGTGACTCTGTTGATCATCTTCTCCACCTGGGTAATTGATCCTCTCTGGATGTTCATTACAGGGATCTTTCTGGGCTATTCTCTAAATTTGCTGACCACTCCTTCTAGGTCTCCTTTGCTAGATCTTTATTCATGTCATAACTAGTAACTCTGGGTATACTGCCCAAGGCTCTGTCCCAGGTACTTTTCTCTGAAGCCTCGAAGACACTTTATCTACTCTCTTGGGTTCATTTATCATCTTTATGCCTTTGACTCCTAGATCTGTCTATTCTTTCTCCTGAATTCCAGCCCCCAGTTGTTTACTGGAATTTCAAACTAGATTACTGCAGGCATCTCAAACTTAACTTACTATTTTCACCCCCCCCCCCAAATACGCCACTCTTCTGAACTTTCCTATTTTGGTTGAGGACACACCATCAGTTTTCTGAACTTCAGAGTCATCCTAAGTTCCTCACTCTCCCTCACTCTAATCAGCCAATCAGTTGCCAAGTCTTTTTGGTTTTATTTTCATGGCATTTGTCCAATTCATCTTTTTATCACTCTCAAAATCCCCACTCTTGTTAGGCCCTCATCCCCTCTCCTGGACTATTACTATAACTTCCTAATTAGTCTCCCTTTACCCAGTCTCTCTTCTCTCCAATCCATCCTCCAAAACAACTCCAAAATTGGTATTCTTGAAATATGGGTCTGGTCATGTCACCAACCTGCTCAATACATTTTTGTTGTTTCCTTTTGACCCTAGAATAAAATTGAAGCTTTTCAGCATGTCATTTAAATCCTTTCAAAGTGTGCTTAAAGGTTCCTTTTCCAGACTGCACATTATTCCCCTTCACATCCTCCACAGTGTAGTCAAACTGACCTTGCTGTTCCCGAAACCACAAAATTCTATCACCTTCTCTGTGCTTTTATATATCACCTCCCCCAACCCCCTATGCTGCAATATAATCCTTACTGACCACTGCTTCCTAAAACCCCGAGTTTCCATCAAAACTCAGATCAATTCCACTCATTCCTAAGACCTTTTTCTCATTTCCCCAAATATTTATCCCTCCCTTCCTATTTAATTTGTATATACTTACGTAGCACCCTCTCTTGAGACCCTCTCCCAACTTGCACTTGTATTTGAGGATCAGGTCCTTAAAGTGGTAGCTACTGACACTCTTAGGGTTCTAGGGATAACCTTGAAATGATAGTACTATAGCTCTTGAGCCCCTACCGGTGTTCTTCCCATTAATAGTCAGTCAGATTTAATTAGATTTTAAACAAAGGTGTTTGCTAAAATTGTGTAGCAAGACCAGTAGTTACAAAACATTTCTCCCAAAAGTCTAGGGTACACTCTTCTACAAATGCATACAGAACTTGGGGAGAGAGGACACAGACAGACTGTGAGCTCCTTGAGGGCAGGGACTGTCTTTTGCCTCTTTTTGTATCCTCAGTGCTTAGCACAGTGCCTGGGATATAGTAGGTGCTTAATAAGTGTTTACTGATTGATTGTCTAAAATGCAAAGCAGTGAGCCAGATGTTCAGCATACACATGGGGCAAAGGTGTAACTCATGGCATCCATCACCTTCATGCCTTGAAGTGTACTTTTCAGTCTATAACTTGTGTTCTTTCCCAGGAACAAAGGATCACTCTCTTTGAGGCTATTTCCTCCAAGTGACAATCTTTTTTTTTCATGAAAGAGGTCTTTTTTATTTTTTATTTTTATTTTATTTTTTATAATTAAGATTTTTTATTTTTTGTTTAAAACACTCAGTTCCACATAACTTTGAGTTCCAGATTTTCTTCCCCCACCCCAAGACGGCATGGAATCTGATATATCTTCTACACACAACTTCGCAAGGACCTTATTTACACAATAGTCAAGTTGTAAAGAAGAATTATGACCAGTAGAATGAGTCACGAGAAAGAAGAAACAAAACCAAAAAACAAAGACAAAAACAAAAGAGAAAAAATGTGATATTCATATTTGTCCCAAGTATGTCTTCCATTTCAGACTGGATGCATGATTTCCTTCTATTCCAGTCTCTCTGATAACATGGTCAGTGGGGGCAGGGAGGAGAGAAAGAAAAAAAAAACACAAACCTCAAAACAAGAATGTTTTACTCTCAGCACCTAGAGTCCTCCAAATGGAAGTCTGCTAGTGTACTAGAGAGGTTCAATAAGCTTAGTGCTGGGCTGACGGCTATTTTATACATAGGCTTGAATGAGCATGACTGATTCTCTCCACCAAACACATCATTTTCTTTCTTGACTTAAAGATGTGTACACTTGGTAAAGAGATTGCAGATCTGAAATCATTGTGCTTACACATTTAAAACTTCATCACATGCATTGATTGATTCACTTGAGGCTTCTGGGATTATACCAAAGCTAGAAGGATTGGAACACTCCATATATGTGTGTACATATTATTTCCTCTTATAAAATATAATCTCTTTGAGAGTAGGGGCTGTTGAATTTTTGTCTTTATGTTCCTACTGTCTAATAAATCCTTGTCGATTGGTTGATTCTCTGAAAGTCCCAATTTTCAACTTCCTCTTTTCCATCCTGTCTCCCTCCCTTCATTTCTTCTCTCCCCTTTTCCCTAATCTTCCTTGCTTCCCTCCCATTCCCTCCTTGCTTCTCTCCCATTCCTTCCTTTTTCCCTCCCTTCCTTCCTCCCTCCCTCCCTTTCTTCCTTCCTTCTTTCCTTCCTTCCTTCCATGTTTAGTCACTAATTTTTTTTTCTTTCGATCATTATCTCTGTTAGGGATTTCTTTTATTCCATAGTATTTAATCATTGTACAGGACTATTGATTACTATTAATTCTTTCCCACCAGTTTCTCTGGTGTTTTCTTTTCTGTGAGATTTTATTTTCCTCTCTTGGATTTTTTGGGTTTTTTAAACCTCATCTGTAGTTTTTTCTTTTAGCTGATGGAGAGCTGGATTTAAACGTTGTCACCCTTGTACTCATCCTGTTGAAATTTCTGGTTTCATTATTTTGAATGCCTTTTCATCCCTTCTTATGGTTGACTGCTTGCTGAGATGACAAAATGGTGTTTCCACTGTCACTGAGGATGAGAATAAATCCCCACAGAACCACTGGCAAATCTGTCCCATTTCTCCACTTTTGTTTTATCTATAAGATTCTCTAGGTATGATCTGGCTTGAGTCTCACAAGAAACTTCTACTGGTTAGACTGGTGGCAGGTTAAGATTGCATCCATAGAGTAGAGAAAGTGGGACCAAGTGTTATGGAGGTAGAATTAATAGGACTTGACAATTGAATAAATTGAGGGGTGAGGAAGAGAAGAGATACAAATATGGCACAAAAATCTGAACTTCTATGACTGAGGAAGTGAGGTGTTCTCCAGAAAAAGAGAAGCTGGCACATAGTGAAGTTCCAGGAGGAAGATGAGTTCCATTTCAAACCTGTGAAGTTTGGGGTCCTGAGGAGCACACTGCTAGAGGTGTCTATTAGACAGACGTAGATGAAGGACTGAAGATCATGAGAGACACTGAACCTTGACATCTCTTGGTTCATCATCTGTTTCAACATTGACATTAAATTCAAATGAAGAGGAATGCATGTTCCAACAAGATCAGCCACACATTGTCCTGCCTTTGACTTTTTTCTGAAACGGCTCGCTTTCATCTTCCCCTCTATGCCATCTGCATTCTTTCACCAGCAGATGATCATCTGATCAAGTCAGTTCAAGTCCATTGATAAGAGTATATGCTGTATATACTTTATACTTTTATTTAACGTGATGTAAAGTAAAAGTACCTTGAAGAACTTTCATTTTACATACATATAATAATAATTATTATTAATCTGACTAAAAATTTCTTTCAATGTCTAATATAAATATTATTTCTGTTTCATAAATCTTAGTGCATTAGGTTGGTTCATTCAGCTCCAGATGTTGACATGAGTTCTTGGTAAGCTGTTGGATTATAATTGTTACTATCTTGGCCATGAACACTTGGCCAATTCAGTTGTCCAAAATTGTTTTGAGGTTGGAAATAGACTAATACAAATGACTGAAATTTAAATTTGCTGAAATATAATTATATTGGCTTTTGTTAGGTCTGAAATGATGTTTATTAACATCAAAAACTATTTTAGATGTGCCAATAACTTTGTCCTCATGGAGCACATGGAACAAGGTGGCCTGCCATGCAGCAACAATGAGCACCAGACATAAAAGAGGAGTTAAAAATGAGAGCTGGTTTAGCGGGAGGTTGGAGGGATGATGGATTTGTTTCTTTCTGCTCATCCCTAGTCCAGACCATTATGGCTTTGTACTAGAACTATTTCAACAGCCCCAGACTGGTCTTCCTTCTTCTTGTCTTTTTTGTTCCAATCTGCCCTCCATATAGCTGGTGAAATTATCTTCCTAAGGCACACACGTGAGCATGCCACTTCCTTCCTCAAAATCCTTCCATGGCTTTATACCATCTCCACTTCAGGATAAAACATTGAATTCTCAGGCTGGCATTTGAAGGCCTCCCCAGTTTGGCTCCCCTGCTTTTTAAAAATTATTTATTGTATTATGAACTTAAGAAATAAAAGAAACATTTCATAACATAGAATACAGGAAACTGCAAATCTATTATGTACAACTTGCTATTCCTTTAAAATATATAATAAAGTTATAATGTAATTTTCTTTTCCCTTCTTTTTTCTTCCCTCCCTCCACTCCCTGGCCACCACAAAGATGGCTACCACCAGATACGAATGCATATGTATGTAAAACCATTCTATATGTACTCTCTATATACTTCTATTTATCAGTTCTTTCTTTGGGTGCAGATAGCATCTCTTTCATAGGTCCTTTACAGTTAGTTTGGGTATTTATAGTAGTCAAAATGACTTAGTCACTCACAGTCATTCTTAAAACAATGTTGTTATTGCTGTATTCAATGTTCTCTTGGTTCTGCTCATTCTGCTCTTCATTATTCTGTGCAAGTCTTTGCAAGTTTTTCTAAGACCATTGAGCTCATCATTCCTTATAGGACAGTAATATTCCATCTCAACCACACACCACAACTTGTTCAGCCATTGCCCGATGGAGGGACTCAGTTTGGCTCCCTCTCATCTTATTTCCTACTGTGTCCCTTTCCTCACTCTGCAGTCCAGTCAAACTGCCCTCCTAGGTGGTCCCCATTCAGGACATCTTATCTCTTGCCTCTACACTGTTTCACAGTCCATCCCCCACAGACAGTGCCCCTCACTCCAACCCTGTGCCTTGTAGAAACATAAGCTCATGTGTCACCTTCTAGACACGGTCCCTCCCTACCCACTCCCCACATTCGCTAGGGTTCTTCCTCTTCTGTAGTTAGTCTGCAAATTATTTTATTTTTACTTATCTGTGTATCTTACTGTATCTCTCAGATAAAATATGAATATACTGAGAGCAGAGACTGCTTCTTTGAAAAATTGTATCTTTAATATCTAGCAGAGTACCTTAAACATCTAAGCAGGTCCTTAAATGATTGTTCAGATGAGTTGAGTTTGAAATAATTTGCAAGGATGACTCAGTGCAAAACCTTTAATTATTGAGTTAAAAAAATAGATAAACAGCCGCCTCTCGGTGATTTGAAATGAATTTTAATTCATTTTAAATTGTAAGTGTTAGATTGGACCCCAGAAATTCGCCCAAAGTCATGTGGCACAGAGTGAGGGTGCAACAATTTTTTCTTGACTTGCCATGGCTAGTGAGAGGCACAGGACTGGGCCCAGTGCTCCCCACAGGGGTCTCCCCGCTTCACTGTTGTTATCAGGCTTCTTACTTCTACCTAACACAGATCTGAGTAACCTCTCCCAGTCCTCGGGTTTATAAGCTAAGAATGCAAATGAATTTTAAAACTTGTTGAAATGAAAAGCTGAGTAGGAAGGTGTATCTCCTCCCAACCCTGTTGCAAAAGTTTTTTTTTTAAATGCATCGTCTATGTATATATTCACATATATAATATCCACATGCATACATTATGTAGGTAGGTATACATATAGTATATATCATATGTGCGTATGAAATCATGTGTTGTGAAGCCAAACACAGCAGGGGCATTGTGGGATTGTCTGCTTCCTTTGGGTTAGAGTAGAGAATGGATAAGTGACTCTCTATTAACACCAACAAGACGGCAGAATAAGGCTTTTGAGATTTCTGTTCTTTAAAGACAAATGCTGGTGAGGCTGTTGCAGGAAAAAGCACAGAGGGTGCCTGGGAGGTTATTATTAGACCAAGAGAAGATGGAGAGGGCATTTGTTGAGGTGAGCTTCTTGCTGAAGCAATCGGTAACAGAGTTCAGCAGCGGGTAGAGTGAATGGAGCAGAACTAAGCAGATGATACATGGTGCATTTTTCCCCCAAGAGGTTTTGAGTATAAAGAAGTGGCAGCCGCAGTGTACTAAGAACACTTAAGGGAATCACGAGGCATCAGCGTGCTGATCTATGCCATGGAATAGTCTGTTCCAAGAAAAAAAAGATAAATCAACCTCATTTTT
Source organism: Trichosurus vulpecula (assembly GCF_011100635.1). Classification (NCBI taxonomy): domain Eukaryota; kingdom Metazoa; phylum Chordata; class Mammalia; order Diprotodontia; family Phalangeridae; genus Trichosurus; species Trichosurus vulpecula. Next base: position 8,131,276 of record NC_050576.1, on the reverse strand, counting down.
CTGTGTGTGTGTACATGGGTGGGGTTACATGCTCCTGCTCCTGATTTTTAGCTTGCAGGCTTACCTCTGGAAATTTCTGGTAGTTAGTCTCACAGTGTATATTTCCATGAAGCTTGCGGATTAATTTCCTAGCAAAGAGCAGCACCCACATTTTAAATAAGGGTTTCTTCATTTTATCGGTTGCATGGCAATCCTACTACAGACAGGAATCAGATGGTTTCCAAATCTTTCCTAACTCCAGCTGTCATAAGAGTTGTAACTGGGGTGGAATAATGGAGCTTTGTCCAAGGGATGCTGAAATTTAGAAGGAAGTAATGACAGACAGTACTTTCAGTACTAGGTAGCAGAGAAACAACTGAAGTTCATATCTAATTAGCAAGCACTCAGCAACATTTACCAAGTGGCTTTATTTTAGGTGCTGAGGACACAAAAATAAAAATGAAATAGGCCCTGCCCTCAAGGAGATGATTGTATTCTATCAAGGTAGCTGGCATGTCCATAAGAAACTAATAAATGGTCACCCTCCCCGACATGACCACATTTCAGGTGATTTCCCCCTACACCCAGTCCCACCTTGATCCTCCTCTCCTCTCCCCTTCTGGTGGCCTCCCTAGTAGGGGGCCTCATGGTGTTCCTAGACACCTTCCCAGCTATCCACACAAACAGCTACATTAAGGATGGAAATACCACTTACCTCACTCGTATTTTTAAAAATGCTGCCTTTGGCTTGTCTAAGATCAGGTACTGTAGACCTGAAAGTTTGGTTAAAGAAGGCAAGCAGGCTAAGTGATATGTAAATTCATGTTGTTTATTCCCTTAAAGCTTGCAAAGCCAGCTTACTTGTATGTACAAGGAGCCAGAGCATAAGTTCTGACTGTCTGAACAAAGGAATGAGAAGGTTTAAATACATTTTTGGTCCCAACTCAGCATGTCTGTGTTACTCAATTTTATGAGCCCCATGTATGTTTACCCATGATACAAGAAAAGGATGTTCCTCAATTAACTAGGTTGTAAATACAATAAGATAAGAGAGTTGACAAAGTGTCAATTGAAATCACAACCCAGGATCTCTGTGCTTAATTTACCATTAACATGCCATAACATAGTATATGTCCATAAAATATTAAGATAAGAAAAAGTCACATTATTCAAGATAGTGTCTCAGGTTAAGGGTCTCATCCTTAATGGCCATAGACAGAGGAAAGAATGCTCTCAAGTCAGCCTGATCTGGCCTTGTTGACATAGGAAGAGGTATTCTCTGAGTAAACTCAGAATGAAGAAGCTTAGATCCAGGCTCTTCTTCTAGTTGATTATTCGTTCAGGCTCTGGCCCTTATCGGAGTTACTAAATTAATATTAAATGATTATCATTAGGGGTAAATGACCCATGGTAGGGGTGATGGACCGTCCAGGATCGGTGCTGGGGGTTAGGCACAGGCACAAGTAACAAAAAGATATTCCTTGTATGTTTATTGCTAATCCAATGTTATGAATCCAACCAGGATTTGATGAATGGTAAACCATGACAAAGCAACCAAAGACAAGAACCTGTGACATTTAAGAGGTTTTCCTCCTCATTTCCTAAAGGTCTCACAGGATAGTGGGGTTTCAGAGCTTGCTATTAGGGCTTGGAATGTCTGCATGGAGAGGTGTAAGAGCCTTGCAGAGGCTGGGCTGGGAAATGACTGATTTTATGGGACTATTTAGGGTCCTTTCTGCACCCAGCTGGAGGGCAGGGACTGCATTGCCTCCAGGAAATTGCCAAGTTCTCTTAAAGACCTAAGGTTCTCCCAGAAACAAAGGCCTATGTTCTGAATAGCAATATTCTTTCTGTGTTGGATGACGGTGAGATATGGAACACAAAAGTCTCCAAAGAATGAGAGATAAACATTTTGAAAAAGGCAGTAGAGAGTAGCGTGGCAAGTGAAGGAGCTGGTAGTTCAGTGGATAGTGCACTGGGCCTGGAGTCAGGAAGACCTGAGTTCAAATCCATCCCCAGACACTTCCTAGCTGTATGATCCTGGGCGATTCACTTAATCTACAATTTACTGACAAAATGGATCCCCTGGAGAAGGAAATGGCAAACCACTCCAGTATCTTTAACCAGGAAAACCTGAAATGGGGTCATGACGGGTCAGACATGACTGAAACAACTTAACTACAACATGGCAAGTGAGAGCAGGTGAAAACATACAACCAAAGAGGGTCTTCAAAGGAAAACAAGAGTATAAAAGGCATCGGGGAAGTGTAGGATGAGGAGATGGGTGAGTCACACAGTGAGAGCAAAAAGTACCAGATAAATGCCTAGAGTGCTCTGAAGGCACCGTCAGGATGTTAGGAGAAAGCAAGAAAGGCCTCTGGCACAGCAAGCGAATCCCCCATGGGGAGCTCCTCTGAAGAACATGGGCAAAAGTCTCCTAGGATGGGCAGGATGCTGAAATCTGCGTCTCTGTGGAGACCATACAGATTGACGAGAAAACCACTTCCTTTCAGTGCTTAAGTATCTAAAATTATTGAAATGTATCCTCAGTGTTGGTGTTAGCTATGTTGGGAAGAATGAATGGGCAGGCTATGCTGAAACAGCTTAACCCTATGGATGATTTACATGACAGTTGAATTTGGAATTCAGTTCAGGGAATTAGCGTGTTGAAAGAGCAGGATACGTTTATAAGAACCAGCCCCACAAAAAGGACGGTTGGCAGCCTGAAGCCTCAGGAGTTTGTGCAAGGGAATCAGCAGGTGTAGTAGAGTTAGATTTTTCAGCCAGAATAGGTGTGCTGAAAATTCCGTTTGTGGCAGAAATGTGGGTTGGTGGTGTGATGATGGGGAAAAAGCTTATGCTGCACTCTGTGTTGTAAGGCACAGCCTCTCCTCTCCCTCTTCGTCCTCTCCCTCTCCCTCTCCCTCTCATCTTCTTCAATCCCCAAACCCACACGGTGACTGATAAGTAGAACATATGCCACGTAAGGCAGCAACTATTTCGTTTATCAGGGGTTCTTAACCTGAGGTTCTTGAACTTGTTTTTGTTTTATTTTTAATATTTTGGTGATGATATTTAAACATATTTGCCTTCCTTTGTGCTCCTATGCCTTTCATTTATTCATTTAACAACACGATTCTGTAGAGTACATCGTTTTCACTAGACGACCACTGGGGCCAAAGACCTAGAGAAGGATTAAGAACTCTGACTTTGGACTTTCTTGGACAGTTGGAAAGTGGTAAATTAAAAAATGAAAAGTTGGGGGCAGCTAGGTGGCGTCGTGAGTAGAGCACCAGCCGTGGAGTCAGGAGGACCTGACTTCAAATCTGGCCTCAGACACCTGACACAATTACTACCTGTGTGACCTTGGGCAAGTCACTTAACCCCAATTGCCTTGCCTTCCCCCCTCAAAAAATAACGAAAAGGCTCTTGAGGGTCAGTGTGGAGTAATGAGAAGAATAGTGGAGTTGGAATCACAGAAACCGAGTTCCAATCCTAACTTGGCCACTCAGTTCCTGGGTGATCCTAAATGAGTCCCAAACCTCTCTGGCCTTTAGTGAGTAAGATAGGGGACTTGGACTAAGTTACGAATCTCCTCTGTCTTTCAGTATCCCGCTGCAACCCCTCCCTCCCACTTCGGCTGAGGATTCCCCCTCATGTTTTATCAAGAAAATGGAAGCCATTTATCAGAATCCTCTCCCCAACCCTCCAACCCCATCCTCCTCCTCCTGACCTTTCCTCCAGTACTTGATGAAGATGTGGTCCTTCTTGCCAAGCCAACCAACCCCTTCAACATGGTACCTCAATTTCCTCCCTTTTCAACTTCTCTTGAACATTACTTCCTCTATCATCCATCCACTCTCTAATCTCCAGTTTCTCCTTATTTACTGGTTCCTGCCCAGATGGCTACAAACGTGGCCAAGTCTCCTCTCATCCTGAAATAAAATTTCTCTCCAGACTCTCCTACCTATGTTAGCTCTCATCCTCTTGAATGATAAATCATTATAGAAGATCTTCCATATTATATTGTAAGCCCGGCTTTTCTTCCTTCCCCCCATCCTCCAGCTCCTGCAAGATCTTTAGACTTTCCGGCTTGGAATAAAGAATCAGACATTCCTCTCCAACTGATAAACCTTCAACAAGAATGAACCTCTCAGACATTCCTCTCTGGATGATAGGCCCAAACAAAGAGTTGAATACACTTCCACTAGGAGACAGATAGGTCTTGAACAAAGGACAGAAAATTCTGAAGCTGCTTCTTGAGGACCTAGCCAGTTCTCAGAAACAAAATTATTGACAAGATCTTCCCCTCTCTGAAGGGAAAAAAAAAACTTTCTTTGTTCAGCTCCTTATAAAAGTCTCCACGTGGGAGAGGCTCATGGGGATTTCACCCATGGCAAGAATGCTTCCAGGGATCAGTTTCCCTTTCGGGCCTTGATCAAGCTGGGCTGTGTAAACCGGGACCCCCCTCAGCTTTGAGAGGATCAGGTGCTGGAGTTCCCCCAAGAGGTGATGAATCTATGTTGTTTGTGTCTTTGTCTTTGTTGTGTTAACTGTGTTTGTTAGAGTATTTCCCCTGTCTTTCAATAAAAACCCTGGTCTGTCGGGAGTGTGCTTTATTGCCAGTGAGAATCTGAATCCGAACCTAACTTAGCTTAATCGAACATAATTGGCATCATGAACGGGATTGGATTTTTCACTCTGCAGTAATGCCATTCTGAAGAACAGGTGAAGCTGCCCCCAAGGTGGGCCAGTTGGGCATGCCTGGGTAGGAGAAGCTCCCTTGCCCCTCTGTGGCCAGGGAGTGTGCAGACCTGACCGATCTGTGGGAAGACTGGGGTGGCCGGCTTGAAGCAGCAGAACCCTTACATATGACCCAGTGTTTGCAGAGTATACCCATAAAGAAAGGCTGAGTGTTGCTATATGCTGCCTATGGCAGGATGCATAGCCAGAAAGAAGGAACGGTAGGAGGAAAAAAAATGCTTTGTGGGGTGGTGGGGAGGTGTTTGGTCGGGGTCCACCAGAGAGAAAGGGTAAAAAGTTTGGGCATGTAAGAAAAAGGAGGCATGTGTGAGAAGTTTAAGGAATTGTTAACTTTCTGAAAGTTGTAAAAAAACAATGCGCTTGCTCTCTCTCTCTCCCCTCCATTCCAATTCTGGCCAAATTTGGAATGTGAAGAGAGATAAGAAAGAAAGCAGGAAGCTTTTCCCATCAGACTTAAATGAAATGTGCCGCTCTTAATTTGAAAACAAAGTTTTTTAGGGGTAACGTTTCAAAGGCAGTTCAAAGCAGCTGAAAACCCCTCTATTTCCAGATCAGATAAGGGAAGGGAGCAGTGGTAGGGAATTTGAATTACCCTCCCCCACCTGGGAAAAGAAAAAAGGGGAAGCATAGCCAAATTGTAATAAAGTTCTCCGACATTGTGGAACTTCGGTGACCACTGTGAATTAGAATTGAATTTTGTTGAAACTAAAAGATGAAAAGTTGTGTAAAGCTAGGGATGCTATTTTATAATAGGTGAGTCCAAACTGTAAAACTTCCGTAAGAATAATGTGATTGGAACTTAGAAATATATATCTAAATTAAAAAAAAAGAGGAAAAGGGGGGTACATATTGTTATTTGGCATTGACAAATTTATTAAGTATATAGCCCCAAGAAGTTCTATGTACTTTAGTTTATTGTTCAGTAAGGGGATGGTGGTGGAATTCATTCCCAGGGATATTATGGGAGTCAAATGATTGTGAAAATACTTGGTACAATGCTTGGCATAAAATAAATGCTATTTGAATGTAAGCTGTTTTAAGTTAAATATAATTGCTTCATATTTATTAACTTTATGTGGATTTTCTTCAGTATAAGATTTATGTCAATGGGGATGAGATGAATAATTCTCAATGAAAGGCAATTTGGGAACACATCTGACTGAGGTAAAACCACTGTAATGATAATTAATTTATGTTGGTTCTGAAGTTTAAATAGATCAGAATTGCTTATGGTTTTGCTGTATTTTTAAAATTCAGTTATGTGGAAGTTATTGTGATCAAATATAAGAATTGTTAACTAATATCAGGATAAATTGTAAGCTGTCTCTGAAAAAGGGAAATATATTTTATGATGAAATGTTTTGTAAAATCCTTTATATGATTTTTACAAGGTCTACAAAAGTTCTACCTGTAAGCTAATCTGTTGCATTAATTTGATATTGATAACAATTATGTCCAAACCTACTGTAGATTTTTAAATTTTATTTAACTCTCATTCCTAGGTTTGTTGTGACTTTGGATTGACTTTGAATGAGTGTGCTCAGAGAGACAGCAAGGGATAGCAAACAGGCCCAAGGTTTTTATATTAACCCCTTCCTGGGATCCTTGCAAATTCTCTTTATTTTGCAAATTGCCAAAGCCCTGGAAACCATTTGTATGGGCTAAGCCATTTCTTTGGCCTCAGTAAAAGAATTCATTTGGTTTGTGTAGGCCCTCAATGGTGAACTTGGTGGCTTGCTGAAAAATATAGAAAGGATTCTGGTGATTGCCTTTTACACCAAGATAAATTCAAATGTGAGAAGGAAAAGATGTCTGATGAGATCCCTTATGTATGAGAGTCCTAGTAAATTTTTATTGCTTGTTGAAAAGCAACTGTATCTGGCTTGATTAGCAAAACTTGCTGTTTAAGGTGAAATGCACTTGGGACCATAACTAATTCAGTTTAGAGTTTAAATTTGGATACAGTTGTCCTCTTTAAATCAGTAAGAAATGCCACAAGCTACAAGGTCTGCATTTGGGAAAAAAACTGAGGGGACAATCTTAGTCTCAATATAGGATGGGATCCTCTTTGGCTCAGTTTCCCTTTTGTGTTCTTTGGAAAAGAAGTGCCTCCCACCTGACTATTCCTGAGTTTAGCTATGAAGTGGAAACATACTGCATAAATGAAGAACTATAATTATATCTGAATTTAAACAAAGCCAAGAATGTTTTATCCTGTCATATTTGGTACGTCACATGTCCCTGCTTTCTTTCCTTCTATAGCAAATTTCTGTGATCAGAGCAAGTAGTCAGTAAAAGATATGAACTCTTTTGTGTTATCTTACTGGGCAATTTAATATTATTTTATATATAACTAGAGAATGTGCAGAAATTCATGCAAATTAATTAAAACTGACCATAAGATGTTCCCTTTGTTTAAAGGAATTCTAAAAGCAGCAGTATTTTTTCTTGTGATTAGTGTCTCAAGGTTACCAGTGTGAGATTTCATTACAACACCTTTTTGACTAAGAAACTTAGTGATATCTAGGAATTCTGTAATAACTAGGAATTTTGTTTGTTATAGTACTTTGGTAATTTATGTTACTTAAGAATATTTTATAATGAATCTCAGAAAAGTTTAATGATCATTTCTTAACATCAGGATAAATTTTAAAACTGTTTTAAA